>NW_024470665.1:890254-891498 GCF_017639515.1 Carcharodon carcharias | reverse complement strand
CCTCAGGTCTTCGGGATGGTGGGAGTCCTTCACCTGCTGCCACCATGTTTGTATGTTGTTTCGCAGAGGGTCCGGAGGCTTGGCTGTTTATTAATAAACACGTAACACAATATGCATAAATACAGGATACAGCCCTGACCAGGTGTTATCTTTATGCCAGCCTCCGCCAGACTCACCTCTACACCATACGACTCCCATGTGACGCTCTACATCATAATGTTTCCCCAGTCCCACACTGACTCTTAAGCCCCAAACACCCTAATGCTACAACATCCCCTCTCTCCCTCACGATCTCTATCCCACTCTCCTCTTGCTCCCTCCTATCTCTCATTTTTCTCCCCCCCTCTCTCTCTCATAGCCTCTCGATCCTTCTCTCCCTCTCTTTCTCTCTTTCCCACTCTCTCTCCCCCACTCAATTCCTCTCCATCTCTCTCCCTCTCCCTCGCCCTTTCCATCACTTTCTCTCTCTTCCTCTCTTTCGCCCCCGCCATCCCCCTCTCCCTCTCCCCCTCTCCCCCTCCTTCCTTCCTTCTCTCTCTCCCTCTCTCTCTCTGTCCCTCTCTCTCTCTGTCCCTCTCTCTCCCCCTCTCTCTCCTCTATTCCTCCTTCTCTTTCCCTTCTCTCTCCCCCCTCTCTTTCTCTCCCTCTCTCTCCATCTCTCCCTCTCTCTCTCTCCCTCTATCTCTCCGCTGTCTCTCATTCTCTCCCTCCATCTCTCTCCCTCTCTCTCACTTTCTCTCTCTTTCTTTCCTGTCATTCTCTTCCCCTCATTCTGTCCATCTCTCTGTTTCTCTCTCTCTCTCAAGCTCACTCTTTCCCACACAAGTCCAATCTCTCCCCCTCTCTGGTTCACTCTCTACCTCACTCTCGCTGTCATATCCATGCTCTCTCCTGTTGTTCTCTCTCTTTCTTTCTTTTTCTTGCTCTCCCTCACACTCATTCTCATTCCTGTTGCTCACTCTCTATCTCCCTCGCACCCACGTTCTCTCTCTCTCTTTCCCTCTCTCTCTCTGTCTTTTGTCTCACTCTGTCCCTCACACTCACTCTCTCTCCTGTTGCTCTCTCTCCTTCTATCTTTCTCCATCGCACCCACTCACTCTCCCACTGTTTTCTCTCTCTCTCCCTATCTGTCTTTTGTCTCACTCTCTCCTCACAACCACGTTCTCTCCTGTTGCTATCTCTCTCTTTCCCTCTCTCTCTCCCTCCTACCCACCCACCCTCTCTTCTGTTGCTCTCTCTCCCCC
>NW_024470665.1:872754-875254 GCF_017639515.1 Carcharodon carcharias | reverse complement strand
TGTGAGAGAGTGTGTGTATATGTGAGTGTCTGCATGTGTGTATGTGTGAGAGTGTGTGTATATGTGAGTGCCTGCATGTGTGTGTGTGTGTTTGTGCAAGTGTGACTGTGTGTGTGTGTGAGTGTATGTATATGTGAGTGTCTGCATGTGTGTGCGTGCATGGGTGACCCTGTGTGTGTGTGTGTGTGTGTGTGTGTGTGTGTGTGTGTGTGTGAGAGAGAGTCTGTGTTTATGTGAGTGTCTGCAAGTGTGTGTGTGTGTGCATGTGTGACTGTGTGTGAGAGTGTGTTTATATGTGAGTTTGCATGTGAGTGTGTTTGTGTGCATGTGTGAGAGTGTGTGTATATGTGAATGTCTGCATGTGTGTGCGTGCATGGGTGACTCTGTGTGTGTGTGTGTGTGTGAGAGAGAGTGTGTGTATATGTGTGTGCCTACATGTGTGTGTGTGCATGTGTGACAGTGTGTGTGTGAGAGTCTGTGTTTATGTGAGAGTCTGTATGTGTGTGTGTGTGTGTGCATGTGTGACTGTGTGTGAGAGTGTGTGTATATGTGAGTGTGCATGTGTGTGTTTGTGTGCATGTGTGACTGTGTGTATATGTGAATGTCTGCATGTGTGTGTGTGCATGTGTAACTGTGTGTGTGTGAGAGATAGTGTGTGTATATGAGAGTGTCTGCATGTGTGTGTTTGACTGTGTGTGTGCGTGTGTGTGCGTGTGAGTGTGTGTGTGTGCGTGTGTGTGCGTGTGTGTGCATGTGTGACTGTGTGTGTGTGAGAGTGTGTGTATATGTGAGTGTCTGCATGTGTGTGTGTTTGAGAGAGTGTGTGTATATGTGAGTGTCTGCATGTGTGTGTGAGAGAGTGTGTGTATATGTGAGTGTCTGCATGTGTGTGTGTGTGTGTGTGTGTGTGAGAGTGTGTGTATATGTGAGTGTCTGCATGTGTGTGTGTGTGTCGTGAGAGAGTGTGTATATATGTGAGTGTCTGCATGTGAGTGTGTGAGAGTGTGTGTATATGTGAGTGTCTGCATGTATGTGTGTGTTTGTGTGTGCAAGTGTGACTGTGTGTTTGTGAGAGTGTGTGTATATGTGAGTGTCTGCATGTGTGTGTGACTGTGTGTATGTGTGTGTGTGTGTGTGTGCGTGTGTGCATGTGTGACTGTGTGTGTGAGAGTGTGTGTATATGTGAGTGTCTGCATGTGTGTGTGACTGTGTGTGTGTGTGAGAGTGTGCGTATATTTGAGTGTCTGCATGTGTGTGTGACTGTGTAAGTGTGTGTATGTGTGTGTGTGTGTGTCCGTGAGTGTGTGTGCATGTGTGACTGTGTGTGTGTGTGAGAGTGTGTGTGTGTGTGTGCGTGTGTGTGCATGTGTGACTGTGTGTGTGAGAGTGTGTGTATATGTGAGTGTCTGCATGTGTGTGTGACTGTGTCCGTGTGTGTGTGTGTGAGAGTGTGTGTATATGTGAGTGTCTGCATGTGTGTGTGACTGTGTGCGTGTGTGTGTGAGCGTGTGTATATGTGAGTGTCAGCATGTGTGTGTGACTGTGTGCGTGTGTGTGTGAGAGTATGTGTATATGTGAGTGTCTGCATGTGTGTGTGACTGTGTGCGTGTGTGTGTGAGAGTGTGTGTATATGTGAGTGCCTGCATGTGTGTGTGTGTGTTGTGTGAGAGTGTGAGTATATGTGAGTGTCTGCATGTGTGTGTGACTGTGTGTGTGTGAGTGAGAGTGTGTGTATATGTGAGTGTCTGCATGTGTGTGTGACTGTGTGTATGTGTGTGAGTGTGTGTGTGTGCGTGTGTGTGCATGTGTGAGTGTGTGTGTGTGAGAGTGTGTGTATATGTGAGTGTCTGCATGTGTGTGTGACTGTGTGTGTGTGTGAGAGTGTGTGTATATGTGAGTGTCTGCATGTGTGTGTGACTGTGTAAGTGTGTGTATGTGTGAGTGTGTGTGTGTGTGTGTGCGTGTGTGTGTGTGCATGTGTGACTGTGTGTGTATGTGAGAGTGTGTGTGTGTGTGTGTGCGTGTGTGTGCATGTGTGACTGTATGTGTGAGAGTGTGTGTATATGTGAGTGTCTGCATGTGTGTTTGACTGTGTGTGTGTGTGTGAGAGTGTGTGTATATGTGAGTGTCTGCATGTGTGTGTGTGTGTTGTGTGAGAGTGTGTGTATATGTGAGTGTCTGCATGTGTGTGTGACTGTGTGCGTGTGTGTGTGTGAGTGTGTGTATATGTGAGTGTCTGCATGTGTGTGTGACTGTGTGCGTGTGTGTGTGAGAGTGTGTGTATATGTGAGTGTCTGCATGTGTGTGTGTGTGTTGTGTGAGAGTGTGAGTATATGTGAGTGTCTGCATGTGTGTGCGACTGTGTGTGTGTGAGTGAGAGTGTGTGTATGTGTGAGTGTCTGCATGTTTGTGTGACTGTGTGTGTGTGAGTAGGGGTGTGTGTATATGTGAGTGTCTGCATGTGTGTGTGACTGTGTGTGTGAGTGAGAGTGTGTGTGTA
>NW_024470665.1:840254-857754 GCF_017639515.1 Carcharodon carcharias | reverse complement strand
AGAGTTGTGTATATGTGAGTGTCTGCATTTGTGTGTGTGTGTGTTGTGTGAGAGTGTGTGTGTATGTGAGTGTCTGCATGTCTGTGTGTGTGTGCTGTGTGAGAGTGTGTGTGTATGTGAGTGTCTGCATGTGTGTTTGACTGTGTGTGTGTGTGAGAGAGTGTGTGTATATGTGAGTGTCTGCATGTGTGTGTGTGTGAGAGTGTGTGTATATGTGAGTGCCTGCATGTGTGTGTGTGTGTGTGAGAGTGTGTGTATATGTGAGTGTCTGCATGTGAGTGTGACTGTGTGTGTGTGAGAGTGTGTGTATATATCAGTGTCTGCATGTGTGTGTGTGTGTGAGAGTTTGTGTATATGTGAGTGTCTGCATGTGTGTTTGACTGTGTGTGTAGGTGTGTGTGAGAGTGTGTGTATATGTGAGTGTCTGCATGTGTGTGTGTTGTGTGAGAGTGTGTGTATATGTGAGTGTCTGCATGTGTGTGTGTGTGTAGTGTGAGAGTGTGTGTATATGTGATTGTCTGCATGTGTGTGTGTGTGTGTGTTGTGTGAGAGTGTGTGTATATGTGAGTGTCTGCATGTGTGTGTGTGTGTTGTGTGAGAGTGTGTGTTTATGCGATTGTCTGCATGTGTGTGTGTGTGTGTTGCGTGAGAGTGTGTGTATATGTGAATGTCTGCATGTGTGTGTGTGTGTCTGTGTTGCGTGAGAGTTTGTGTATATGTGAGTGTCTGCATGTTTGTGTGTGTGTGTGTTGTGTGAGAGTGTGTGTATATGTGAGTGTCTGCATTTGTGTGTGTGTGTGTTGTGTGAGAGTGTGTGTGTATGTGAGTGTCTGCATGTCTGTGTGTGTGTGCTGTGTGAGAGTGTGTGTGTATGTGAGTGTCTGCATGTGTGTTTGACTGTGTGTGTGTGTGAGAGAGTGTGTGTATATGTGAGTGTCTGCATGTGTGTGTGTGTGAGAGTGTGTGTATATGTGAGTGCCTGCATGTGTGTGTGTGTGTGTTTTTGCATGTGTGACCGTGTGTGTGTGAGTGTATGTATATGTGAGTGTCTGCATGTGTGTGCGTGCATGGGTGACTCTGTGTGTTTGTGTGTGTGTGTGTGTGTGTGTGTGTGTGTGTGTGTGAGAGAGTCTGTGTTTATGTGAGTGTGCATGTGAGTGTGTTTGTGTGCATGTGTGACTGTGTGTGCATATGTGAATGTCTGCATGTATGTGTGTGCATATGTAACTGTGTGTGTGAGAGAGAGTGTGTGTATATGAGAGTGTCTGCATGTGTGTGTGACTGTGAGTGTGCGTGTGAGTGCGTGTGAGTGTGTGTGTGTGCATGTGTGACTGTGTGTGCGTGAGAGTGTGTGTATATGTGAGTGTCTGCATGTGCGTGTGTGAGAGAGTGTATGTATATGTGAGTGTCTGCATGTGTGTGTGTGTGTTGTGAGAGAGTGTGAGTATATGTGAGTGTGTGTATGTGTGTGTGTGCGAGAGAGTGTGTGTATATGTGTGTGTCCGCATGTGTGTGTGTGTATGTGTGTGCCTGTGTGACTGTGTGTTTGTGAGAGTGTGTGCATATGTGAGTGTCTGCATGTGTGTGACTGTGTGTATGTGTGTGAGTGTGTGTGTGTGTGTATGTGTGTGCATGTGTGACTGTGTGTGTGTGAGAGTGTGTGTATATGTGAGTGTCTGCATGTGTGTGTGACTAAGTGTGTGTATGTGTGTGAATGTGTGTGTGTGTGCGTGTGTGCATGAGTGACTGTGTGTGTGAGAGTGTGTGTATATGTGAGTGTCTGGATGTGTGTATGACTGTGTGTGTGTGTGTGAGAGTGTGTGTATATGTGAGTGTCTGCATGTGTGTGTGACTGTGTGTATGTGTGTGAGTGTGTGTGTGTGTGTGCGTGTGTGTGCATGTGTGACTGTGTGTGTGTGAGAGTGTGTTTATATGTGAGTGTCTGCATTTGTGTTTGACCGTGTGTGTTTATGAGAGTGTGTTTATATGTGAGTGTCTGCATGTGTGTGTGACAGTGTAAGTGTGAGTGTGTGTGTGTGTGCGTGTGTGTGCATGTGTGACTGTGTGTGTGTGTGTGTGTGAGAGTGTGTGTATATGTGAGTGTCTGCATGTGTGTTTGACTGTGTGTGTGTGTGAGAGTGTGTGTATATGTGAGTGTCTGCATGTGAGTGTGACTGTGTGTGTGAGAGTGTGTGTATATTTGAGTGTCTGTATGTGTGTGTGTGTTGTGTGAGAGTGTGTGTATATGTGAGTGTCTGCATGAGTGTTTGACTGTGTGTGTGTGTGTGTGAGAGTGTGTGTATATGTGAGTGTCTGCATGTGTGTGTGTTGTGTGAGAGTGTGTGTATATGTGAGTGTCTGCATGTGTGTGTGTGTTGTGTGAGAGTGTGTGTGTGTGTATGTGTGACTTGTGTGTGTGTTGTATGAGAGTGTGTGTTTATCTGAGTGCCTGCATGTGTGTGTGTTTTTGTGCATGTGTGACTGTGTGTGTGAGAGTGTATGTATATGCGAGTGTCTGCATGTGTGTGTGTGTGCATGTGTGACTTGTGTGTGTGTTGTGTGAGAGTGTGTGTATATGTGAGTGTCTGCTTGCGTGTGTGTGTTGTGTGAGAGTGTGTGTATATGTGAGTGTCTGCATGTGTGTTTGTGTTGTGTGAGAGTGTGTGTATATGTGAGTGTCTGCATGTGTGTCTGTGTGTGTGTTGTGTGAGAGTGTGTGTATATGTGAGTGTCTGCATGTGTGTGTGACTGTGTGTGTGTGTGTGAGAGTGTGTGTATATGTGAGTGTCTGCATGTGTGTTTGACTGTGTGTGTGTGTGTGTGTGTGAGTGTGTGTATATGTGAGTGTCTGCATGTGTGTGTGTGTTGTGTGAGAGTGTGTGTATGTGTGAGTGTCTGCATGTGTGTGTGTGTTGTGTGAGAGTGTGTGTATATGTGAGTGTCTGCATGTGTGTGTGTGTGAGTGTCTGTATATGTGTGTGTGTGTGTGAGAGTGTGTGTGTGTGAGTGTGTGTATATGTGAGTGTCTGCATGTGTGTATGACTGTGTGTGTGTGTGTCTGTGAGAGTGTGTGTATATGTGAGTGTTTGCATGTGTGTGTGAGTGTGTGTGTGTGTGTTGTGTGAGAGTGTGTGTATATGTGAGTGTCTGCATGTGTTTGTATGTGTGTGTGTGTGTTGTGTGAGAGTGTTTGTATATATGAGTGTCTGCATGTGTGTGTGTGTGCGTGTGTTGTGTGAGAGTGTGTGTATATGTTAGTGTCTGCATGTGTGTGTGTGTGTGTGTGTGTGTGAGTGTCTGTATATGTGTGTGTGTGTGTGTGTGTGAGTGTGTGTGTGTGAGTGTGTGTATATGTGAGTGTCTGCATGTGTGTGTGACTGTGTGTGTGTGTGTGTGTGTGTGTGTGTCTGTGAGAGTGTGTGTATATGTGAGTGTCTGCATGCGTGTGTGACTGTGTGTGTGTGTGTGAGAGAGTGTGTGTATATGTGTGTGACTCTGTGTGTGTGTGTTGTGTGAGAGTGTGTGTATATGTGAGAGTCTGCACGTCTGTGTGTGTGTTGTGTGAGAGTGTGTGTATATGTGAGTGTCTGCATGTGTGTCTGCATGTGTTGTGTGAGAGTGTGTGTATATGTGAGTGTCTGCATGTGTGTGTGTGAGAGAGAGTGTGTGTATATGTGAGTGTCCGCATGTGTGTGTGTGTATGTGTGTGCATGTGTGAATGTGTGTGTGTGAGAGTGTGTGTATATGTGAGTGTCTGCATGTGCGTGTGTGTGTGTTGTGTGAGAGTGTGTGTATATGTGAGTGTCTGCATGTGTGTGTGTGTGTTTTGCGTGAGTGTGTGTATATGTGAATGTCTGCATGTGTGTGTGTTTGTTGTGTGAGAGTGTTTGTATATGTGAGTGTCTGCATGTGTCTGTGACTGTGTGTGTGTGTGAGTGTGTGTATATTTGAGTGTCTGCATGTGTGTGTGTGTGAGTTGTGTGAGAATGTGTGTATATGTGAGTATCTGCATGTGTGTAACTGTGTGTGTGTGTTGTGTGAGAATGTCTGCATATGTGAGTGTCTGCATGTGTGTGTGACTGTGTGTGTGTATTTTGTGAGAGTGTGCATATGTGAGTGTCTGCATGTGTGTGTGACTGTGTGTGTGTGTGTTGTGTGAGAGTGTGTGCATATGTGAGTGTCTGCATGTGTATGTGACTGTGTGTGTGTGTGTTGTGTGAGATAGTGTGTATATGTGAGTGTCTGCATGTGTGTGTGTTTGTTGTGTGAGAGTGTGTGCATATGTGAGTGCATGTGTGTGTGACTGTGTGTGTGTTTGTGAGAGTGTGTGTATATGTGAGTGTCTGCATGTGCGTGTGTGTGTTGTGTGAGATTGTGTGCATATGTGAGTGTCTGCATGTGTGTGTGACTGTGTGTGTGTTTGTGAGAGTGTGTGTATATGCGAGTGTCTGCATGTGTGTGTGTGTGTTGTGTGAGAGTGTGTGCATATGTGAGTGTCTGCATGTGTGTGTGACTGTGTGTGTGTGTGTGTGTGTGTGTGTGTGAGAGTGTGTGTATATGTGAGTGTCTGCATGTGTGTGTGTGTGTGTGTGTTGTGTGAGAGTGTGTGTATATGTGAGTGTCTGCATGTGTGTGTGTGTGTGTGTGTGTGTGTGTGTGTGAGAGTGTCTGCATGTGTGTGTGTGTGGGTGTGTGCGACAGTGTGTGTGTGTCTGCATGTGTGTGTGTGTGTGTGTGTGTGTGAGAGTGTGTGTGTGTGAGTGTGTGTATATGTGAGTGTCTGCATGTGTGTGTGTTTGTTGTGTGAGAGTGTGTGCATATGTGAGTGTCTGCATGTGTGTGTGTGTGTGTTGTGTGTTTGTGACAGTGTGTGTATATGTGAGTGTCTGCATGTGTGTGTGTGTGTTGTGTGAGAGTGTGTGCATATGTGAGTGTCTGCATGTGTGTGTGACTGTGTGTGTGTTTGTGACAGTGTGTGTATATGTGAGTGTCTGCATGTGCGTGTGTGTGTTGTGTGAGATTGTGTGCATATGTGAGTGTCTGCATGTGTGTGTGACTGTGTGTGTGTTTGTGAGTGTGTGTGTGTGTGTGTGTGTGTGCATGTGTGTATGTGTGTGAGTGTGTGTGTTTGTGCGTGTGTGTGCATGTGTGTGTGACTGTGTAAGTGTCTGTATGTGCGTGAGTGTGTGTGTGTGTGCGTGCGTGTGTGTGCATGTGTGACTGTGTGTGTGTGTGAGAGTGTGTGTGTGTGTATATGTGTGTGTGTGTGTGTGCATGTGTGACTGTGTGTGTGTGTGAGAGTGTGTGTATATGTGAGTGTCTGCATGTGTGTTTGAATGTGTGTGTGTGTGTGTGAGAGTGTGTGTATATGTGAGTGTCTGCATGTGAGTGTGACTGTGTGTGTGTGAGAGTGTGTGTATATATGAGTGTCTGCATGTGTGTGTGTGTATGTGTGTGTGTGAGAGTTTGTGTATATGTGAGTGTCTGCATGTGTGTTTGACTGTGTGTGTAGGTGTGTGTGAGAGTGTGTGTATATGTGAGTGTCTGCATGTGTGTGTGTTGTGTGAGAGTGTGTGTATATGTGAGTGTCTGCATGTGTGTGTGTGTGTAGTGTGAGAGTGTGTGTATATGTGATTGTCTGCATGTGTGTGTGTGTGTGTGTTGTGTGAGAGTGTGTGTATATGTGAGTGTCTGCATGTGTGTGTGTGTGTTGTGTGAGAGTGTGTGTTTATGCGATTGTCTGCATGTGTGTGTGTGTGTGTTGCGTGAGAGTGTGTGTATATGTGAATGTCTGCATGTGTGTGTGTGTGTCTGTGTTGCGTGAGAGTTTGTGTATATGTGAGTGTCTGCTGTTTGTGTGTGTGTGTTGTGTGAGAGTTGTGTATATGTGAGTGTCTGCATTTGTGTGTGTGTGTGTTGTGTGAGAGTGTGTGTGTATGTGAGTGTCTGCATGTCTGTGTGTGTGTGCTGTGTGAGAGTGTGTGTGTATGTGAGTGTCTGCATGTGTGTTTGACTGTGTGTGTGTGTGAGAGAGTGTGTGTATATGTGAGTGTCTGCATGTGTGTGTGTGTGAGAGTGTGTGTATATGTGAGTGCCTGCATGTGTGTGTGTGTGTGTGAGAGTGTGTGTATATGTGAGTGTCTGCATGTGAGTGTGACTGTGTGTGTGTGAGAGTGTGTGTATATATCAGTGTCTGCATGTGTGTGTGTGTGTGAGAGTTTGTGTATATGTGAGTGTCTGCATGTGTGTTTGACTGTGTGTGTAGGTGTGTGTGAGAGTGTGTGTATATGTGAGTGTCTGCATGTGTGTGTGTTGTGTGAGAGTGTGTGTATATGTGAGTGTCTGCATGTGTGTGTGTGTGTAGTGTGAGAGTGTGTGTATATGTGATTGTCTGCATGTGTGTGTGTGTGTGTGTTGTGTGAGAGTGTGTGTATATGTGAGTGTCTGCATGTGTGTGTGTGTGTTGTGTGAGAGTGTGTGTTTATGCGATTGTCTGCATGTGTGTGTGTGTGTGTTGCGTGAGAGTGTGTGTATATGTGAATGTCTGCATGTGTGTGTGTGTGTCTGTGTTGCGTGAGAGTTTGTGTATATGTGAGTGTCTGCATGTTTGTGTGTGTGTGTGTTGTGTGAGAGTGTGTGTATATGTGAGTGTCTGCATTTGTGTGTGTGTGTGTTGTGTGAGAGTGTGTGTGTATGTGAGTGTCTGCATGTCTGTGTGTGTGTGCTGTGTGAGAGTGTGTGTGTATGTGAGTGTCTGCATGTGTGTTTGACTGTGTGTGTGTGTGAGAGAGTGTGTGTATATGTGAGTGTCTGCATGTGTGTGTGTGTGAGAGTGTGTGTATATGTGAGTGCCTGCATGTGTGTGTGTGTGTGTTTTTGCATGTGTGACCGTGTGTGTGTGAGTGTATGTATATGTGAGTGTCTGCATGTGTGTGCGTGCATGGGTGACTGTGTGTGTGTGTGTGTGTGTGTGTGTGTGTGTGTGTGTGTGTGTGTGTGAGAGAGTCTGTGTTTATGTGAGTGTGCATGTGAGTGTGTTTGTGTGCATGTGTGACTGTGTGTGCATATGTGAATGTCTGCATGTATGTGTGTGCATATGTAACTGTGTGTGTGAGAGAGAGTGTGTGTATATGAGAGTGTCTGCATGTGTGTGTGACTGTGAGTGTGCGTGTGAGTGCGTGTGAGTGTGTGTGTGTGCATGTGTGACTGTGTGTGCGTGAGAGTGTGTGTATATGTGAGTGTCTGCATGTGCGTGTGTGAGAGAGTGTATGTATATGTGAGTGTCTGCATGTGTGTGTGTGTGTTGTGAGAGAGTGTGAGTATATGTGAGTGTGTGTATGTGTGTGTGTGCGAGAGAGTGTGTGTATATGTGTGTGTCCGCATGTGTGTGTGTGTATGTGTGTGCCTGTGTGACTGTGTGTTTGTGAGAGTGTGTGCATATGTGAGTGTCTGCATGTGTGTGACTGTGTGTATGTGTGTGAGTGTGTGTGTGTGTGTATGTGTGTGCATGTGTGACTGTGTGTGTGTGAGAGTGTGTGTATATGTGAGTGTCTGCATGTGTGTGTGACTAAGTGTGTGTATGTGTGTGAATGTGTGTGTGTGTGCGTGTGTGCATGAGTGACTGTGTGTGTGAGAGTGTGTGTATATGTGAGTGTCTGGATGTGTGTATGACTGTGTGTGTGTGTGTGAGAGTGTGTGTATATGTGAGTGTCTGCATGTGTGTGTGACTGTGTGTATGTGTGTGAGTGTGTGTGTGTGTGTGCGTGTGTGTGCATGTGTGACTGTGTGTGTGTGAGAGTGTGTTTATATGTGAGTGTCTGCATTTGTGTTTGACCGTGTGTGTTTATGAGAGTGTGTTTATATGTGAGTGTCTGCATGTGTGTGTGACAGTGTAAGTGTGAGTGTGTGTGTGTGTGCGTGTGTGTGCATGTGTGACTGTGTGTGTGTGTGTGTGTGAGAGTGTGTGTATATGTGAGTGTCTGCATGTGTGTTTGACTGTGTGTGTGTGTGAGAGTGTGTGTATATGTGAGTGTCTGCATGTGAGTGTGACTGTGTGTGTGAGAGTGTGTGTATATTTGAGTGTCTGTATGTGTGTGTGTGTTGTGTGAGAGTGTGTGTATATGTGAGTGTCTGCATGAGTGTTTGACTGTGTGTGTGTGTGTGTGAGAGTGTGTGTATATGTGAGTGTCTGCATGTGTGTGTGTTGTGTGAGAGTGTGTGTATATGTGAGTGTCTGCATGTGTGTGTGTGTTGTGTGAGAGTGTGTGTGTGTGTATGTGTGACTTGTGTGTGTGTTGTATGAGAGTGTGTGTTTATCTGAGTGCCTGCATGTGTGTGTGTTTTTGTGCATGTGTGACTGTGTGTGTGAGAGTGTATGTATATGCGAGTGTCTGCATGTGTGTGTGTGTGCATGTGTGACTTGTGTGTGTGTTGTGTGAGAGTGTGTGTATATGTGAGTGTCTGCTTGCGTGTGTGTGTTGTGTGAGAGTGTGTGTATATGTGAGTGTCTGCATGTGTGTTTGTGTTGTGTGAGAGTGTGTGTATATGTGAGTGTCTGCATGTGTGTCTGTGTGTGTGTTGTGTGAGAGTGTGTGTATATGTGAGTGTCTGCATGTGTGTGTGACTGTGTGTGTGTGTGTGAGAGTGTGTGTATATGTGAGTGTCTGCATGTGTGTTTGACTGTGTGTGTGTGTGTGTGTGTGAGTGTGTGTATATGTGAGTGTCTGCATGTGTGTGTGTGTTGTGTGAGAGTGTGTGTATGTGTGAGTGTCTGCATGTGTGTGTGTGTTGTGTGAGAGTGTGTGTATATGTGAGTGTCTGCATGTGTGTGTGTGTGAGTGTCTGTATATGTGTGTGTGTGTGTGAGAGTGTGTGTGTGTGAGTGTGTGTATATGTGAGTGTCTGCATGTGTGTATGACTGTGTGTGTGTGTGTCTGTGAGAGTGTGTGTATATGTGAGTGTTTGCATGTGTGTGTGAGTGTGTGTGTGTGTGTTGTGTGAGAGTGTGTGTATATGTGAGTGTCTGCATGTGTTTGTATGTGTGTGTGTGTGTTGTGTGAGAGTGTTTGTATATATGAGTGTCTGCATGTGTGTGTGTGTGCGTGTGTTGTGTGAGAGTGTGTGTATATGTTAGTGTCTGCATGTGTGTGTGTGTGTGTGTGTGTGTGAGTGTCTGTATATGTGTGTGTGTGTGTGTGTGTGAGTGTGTGTGTGTGAGTGTGTGTATATGTGAGTGTCTGCATGTGTGTGTGACTGTGTGTGTGTGTGTGTGTGTGTGTGTGTCTGTGAGAGTGTGTGTATATGTGAGTGTCTGCATGCGTGTGTGACTGTGTGTGTGTGTGTGAGAGAGTGTGTGTATATGTGTGTGACTCTGTGTGTGTGTGTTGTGTGAGAGTGTGTGTATATGTGAGAGTCTGCACGTCTGTGTGTGTGTTGTGTGAGAGTGTGTGTATATGTGAGTGTCTGCATGTGTGTCTGCATGTGTTGTGTGAGAGTGTGTGTATATGTGAGTGTCTGCATGTGTGTGTGTGAGAGAGAGTGTGTGTATATGTGAGTGTCCGCATGTGTGTGTGTGTATGTGTGTGCATGTGTGAATGTGTGTGTGTGAGAGTGTGTGTATATGTGAGTGTCTGCATGTGCGTGTGTGTGTGTTGTGTGAGAGTGTGTGTATATGTGAGTGTCTGCATGTGTGTGTGTGTGTTTTGCGTGAGTGTGTGTATATGTGAATGTCTGCATGTGTGTGTGTTTGTTGTGTGAGAGTGTTTGTATATGTGAGTGTCTGCATGTGTCTGTGACTGTGTGTGTGTGTGAGTGTGTGTATATTTGAGTGTCTGCATGTGTGTGTGTGTGAGTTGTGTGAGAATGTGTGTATATGTGAGTATCTGCATGTGTGTAACTGTGTGTGTGTGTTGTGTGAGAATGTCTGCATATGTGAGTGTCTGCATGTGTGTGTGACTGTGTGTGTGTATTTTGTGAGAGTGTGCATATGTGAGTGTCTGC
The DNA here is from genome assembly GCF_017639515.1 of Carcharodon carcharias. Taxonomy (NCBI): domain Eukaryota; kingdom Metazoa; phylum Chordata; class Chondrichthyes; order Lamniformes; family Lamnidae; genus Carcharodon; species Carcharodon carcharias. The sequence goes on along the minus strand of NW_024470665.1, from coordinate 847,755 downwards.
ATGTGTGTGTGACTGTGTGTGTGTGTGTTGTGTGAGAGTGTGTGCATATGTGAGTGTCTGCATGTGTATGTGACTGTGTGTGTGTGTGTTGTGTGAGATAGTGTGTATATGTGAGTGTCTGCATGTGTGTGTGTTTGTTGTGTGAGAGTGTGTGCATATGTGAGTGCATGTGTGTGTGACTGTGTGTGTGTTTGTGAGAGTGTGTGTATATGTGAGTGTCTGCATGTGCGTGTGTGTGTTGTGTGAGATTGTGTGCATATGTGAGTGTCTGCATGTGTGTGTGACTGTGTGTGTGTTTGTGAGAGTGTGTGTATATGCGAGTGTCTGCATGTGTGTGTGTGTGTTGTGTGAGAGTGTGTGCATATGTGAGTGTCTGCATGTGTGTGTGACTGTGTGTGTGTGTGTGTGTGTGTGTGTGTGAGAGTGTGTGTATATGTGAGTGTCTGCATGTGTGTGTGTGTGTGTGTGTTGTGTGAGAGTGTGTGTATATGTGAGTGTCTGCATGTGTGTGTGTGTGTGTGTGTGTGTGTGTGTGTGAGAGTGTCTGCATGTGTGTGTGTGTGGGTGTGTGCGACAGTGTGTGTGTGTCTGCATGTGTGTGTGTGTGTGTGTGTGTGTGTGAGAGTGTGTGTGTGTGAGTGTGTGTATATGTGAGTGTCTGCATGTGTGTGTGTTTGTTGTGTGAGAGTGTGTGCATATGTGAGTGTCTGCATGTGTGTGTGTGTGTGTTGTGTGTTTGTGACAGTGTGTGTATATGTGAGTGTCTGCATGTGTGTGTGTGTGTTGTGTGAGAGTGTGTGCATATGTGAGTGTCTGCATGTGTGTGTGACTGTGTGTGTGTTTGTGACAGTGTGTGTATATGTGAGTGTCTGCATGTGCGTGTGTGTGTTGTGTGAGATTGTGTGCATATGTGAGTGTCTGCATGTGTGTGTGACTGTGTGTGTGTTTGTGAGAGTGTGTGTATATGCGAGTGTCTGCATGTGTGTGTGTGTGTTGTGTGAGAGTGTGTGCATATGTGAGTGTCTGCATGTGTGTGTGACTGTGTGTGTGTGTGTGTGTTTGTGAGAGTGTGTGCATATGTGAGTGTCTGCATGTGTGTGTGACTGTGTGTGTGTTTGTGAGAGTGTGTGTATATGTGAGTGTCTGCATGTGCGTGTGTGTGTTGTGTGAGATTGTGTGCATATGTGAGTGTCTGCATGTGTGTGTGACTGTGTGTGTGTTTGTGAGAGTGTGTGTATATGCGAGTGTCTGCATGTGTGTGTGTGTGTTGTGTGAGAGTGTGTGCATATGTGAGTGTCTGCATGTGTGTGTGACTGTGTGTGTGTGTGTGTGTGTGAAAGTGTGTGTATATGTGAGTGTCTGCATGTGTGTGTGTGTGTGTGTGTGTTGTGTGAGAGTGTGTGTATATGTGAGTGTCTGCATGTGTGTGTGTGTGTGTGTGAGAGTGTCTGCATGTGTGTGTGTGTGTGTATGAGAGTGTCTACATGTGTGTGTGTGTGTGGGTGTGTGTGACAGTGTGTGTGTGTCTGCATGTGTGTGTGTGTGTGTGTGTGTGTGTGTGAGAGTGTGTGTGTGTGAGTGTGTGTATATGTGAGTGTCTGCATGTGTGTGTGACTGTGTGTGTGTGTGTGAGAGTGTGTGTATATGTGAGTATCTGCATCTGTGTGTGTGTGTGTGTGTGAGAGTGTGTGTGTGTGAGTGTGTGTATATGTGAGTGTCTGCATGTGTGTGTGACTGTGTGTGTGTGTGTGTGTGTGTGTGTGTGTGTGTGTGTGTGAAAGTGTGTGCGCCTGGGACTGTACACATGTGACCATCAAGGCCCCAGCAGGTGAGCCCGGTGCCTTCGTCAACAGGAAGGGCTTCCACTCCATGAGCGTGCAGATAGTGTGTGACCACAGGATGCTGATTCTACAAGTCTGTGCAAGGTACCCAGGCAGCTCCCACGACACCTACACCCTCAGACACTCCCAGGTGCCGAGGCTCTTCAGTGCTCCAGCCCGGCTGGATGGATGTCTGCTGGGTGACAAGGGCTATCCCCTCAGAAGGTGGCTCATGACGCCTCTCCACCATCCAAGAGCAGAAGCTGAGCAGCGCTACAATAGGAGCCACACCTCCTCAGGAGCTGTGGTGGGGAGAGCCATCGGTCTTCTCAAAATGCGCTTCCGATGCCTGGACCGCTCAGGGGGCGCACTCCAGTACCCCCCCCCCAGATCGTGTGTCAGTGATCGTGGTTACACGCTGCGCCCTGCACAATCTGGTGCTGGAAAGGGGGGGACGCAGCGGACGATGAAGATGTTGATGCAGTGTCTGCGGCTGCACACCATGAGTCCAGCGGTGAATCGGAGGGTGAGCACGCACAGGGGAACACTGAGGGGGGAGACGCTGACCCGGGCACACCCTAGGGAGGCAGGGACACCCGCGAGACTTTAATCCAATGAACCTTCAGCTGGAACACCACAGACGGATCAGGAGGACCAGTCTTGCCTGGTCCCCCCATACTCAGCACCTCAGTGTTAAATCTGCCAAGTCATCAGCTGCAACTAAGGGCTTTGGACATGAACCTCAATGTCCACTCGAACACTCACGACAATGTCTGTCAAACATACAAATGCAGCACAAGGGAAACACCCTCAGCCACGGTCACACATCTGGATTTAACTTCCGCCATCAGAAGTTCTCACAAAGTCAGAATAAAAGGTTATCCAAGCAGAGACAAATAATGATTCCCTAACCTCGGGCCAACACACAAGCGCCAGTGAGAAACCCGAGGTGCGCCCAAGGCGTCTTATGTCTCTGTTTCCGGGTGCCGCGTCTTGGTGCTGCCCCCTCGCTGGGAGTGGTATCTGTGCCAGCCGGCTGACCCTGCTGTCCTGTGGGCCTCGATGACCTTGGAGGTTGCCCTCTGGCCCGTGGAGCCTGCGCTGGCCCCGCCTGGGAGGGAGCGGGTCAGTGGCACAGCTGGCACCTCCCCAGTCGTCGCAGCCTCGCCCGATGAAGAGGGGGAAGGGCAGAGGAGCTGCCGCCCTCATCCGGAACGTCCTGAGAGGTGCCCAGTGAGGCGCCAGGCAGCTGCTGCGCCTACGTCAGGTCACCCCCCCCCGGACCTCCCTGCTCACCGTGGGACGGACGGGCACCGAGCTGGGAGGCTGGAAGCCCGCGCCGTCTCCCGCACTGGCACCGACCAGCTGCGGCCACCGGCGCTGGGAGGGCCCGCAGGTCCGATCGTAACCTCAGGAAAAGCTGCTTGTTCCCGTGGAGGAAGCACACGACGCTCTGGCATGAGGCTCGTGGTATCACTGATGCCCCACGTGGACACCTCCACCACCACAGGCACCAAGCCAAGCACAGCCTCATGCCAGGCCCAGATGCTCCCGCGCGTCCGGCCGCATTTCCCGCAGCTGCTGCATCGTGGGACGGCTCCAGAGGGACATCATCCGGCACCGACTCAGCGCGTGCCCTGTTCCACCCCCCACCACCGCCCACCCCCCTGTCCTCCGACCGCTGGCGCCATGGGCACTCTCTGTGCCTGCCAGCTGCCGCAGCGACTGTGAAGCGCCCCCTCCGCTGGGCCCCGGGGACACCGGCCGATGGTGCCATGCCCACCGAGGTGCCAGTCTCTGCGCTGGCGCCTGCCTCGCTGAAATGGCGTGACGCAGGTGAGGCTGGCGGGCCCTCGGGTGCGAGAGTTGGGGGGGTGGGGGGGGCATCTGGAATGAATATTGGTGGGGTGGCAAGTAGTGAGGAGGAGGCCCAAACATGACAGGCGGACACAGAGGGGCTGGTCAGCTGGCCTAAGGAATGCCACGTGGAAGGTTAGGCGGGTAAGCGTGAGGAGATGCCCTTGGGCAGGAAAAACAAGGCGCAGGAATACAGGAGGAAGGGTAGGACCCTGCAAAGTAAGGACGATCAGAAAGACCTCGCTGGGCACGTGGACAGACCCGTTAAGGTAGCGGGACAGGTACGCAAGGTCTTTAAGAAGGTAAAAGGCACACTTGCCTGTATTAGCTGGGGAATAGAATATAGGGACAGGGAGGTCATGTTCCAAGGCCACAGCTGTAGTTCTGCGCTCAGTTGTGATCAGCGCCTTCATGGGAGGGATGCGACTGGAGTGGAGAGAGTGCAGAGGTCGCTGACCAGGATGCATGCTGGCCTGGAGGGTTGGAGTTATGAGGAGACAGAGCATAGACTGGGGATACGTCCCCTGGAGCAGAGGGGATTGAGGGTGGTGGGGGGGGCGCATTATTGAGCTTTATAACACTATGAGGGGCGTAGACAAGTTGGACAGGAAGGAACCATTCCCCTCGGCGGAGGGATGAGTAACCTGGTGGCACTGACTTAGGGCAAGGGGCATGAGGTTGACAGGCGAGGTGATGAGGAACTCTCGTGCACAGTAACGTGGGACGCACTGGCTGAAAGGGTGGTGGATGCAGAAACCCTTCTAACATGCAATAAGTATTTGGAAGTTGCAGTAGCGATGCCCTGGCACACACGGCCATGGGGGTGGTGGTCAGAAATGGGATAAGGCGACTTTGGAAGGCGCTGGACACGTGCACCTCTGAAGGGCCGAGGGACCTTTTGTCTACGACCCGCACCCCTGGCTCTATCGGTCCGTGAATGATCAATGTTGCTACATTAATGATTCCAACAACCATCGGCGATGTGGATGGTGGGGAGACAGAGCGGATCTCGCTGTGGACCTCAGATACCGGGTCGCTCCTCCCCAGCCTCACCGACACCAGTGGACCCGGGCGCAAGTACGCCTGCTCCCAACTACCACCACCCCACCCCCCACCCCCACCCCACCAACAGCCCCTTGGACACATTCTGCGTCCATCACTTTAGGAAACACGCGGTCTTTGCTCCCATAGCAAGGAGGCGCAACGAGGTCCGGCGTCGAGGGCAGCAGATGGTCCTTGGCTACGAGAGCTCGAGGCTCCCCTTCCACCATCTCGTCACCGTGTGTTGGGAGTTCTGAGTCTGCGCCGAACTGCACCTCCTGCTGGTTGTCCCCGGACTAGTCGTGTGCGACCAAGAGCAGCAGGTGGTGAGGGGCTGAACCCGTCTCCTCATGAGCCACTCGGGCTGGTCTAAGCATGGGCACTACCTGCTCACCCAGCCGGTGTACGAGACGTGCCCGACGTGATTCGATGCAGTCACCACAGAGAGACTTCTGTGGGGGTGGGGGTGGGGGCGGTGGGGGGGTGGGGTTGCCCTCCAAGGGTAAGCCTACCTGCTGGGTCAAAGGCCCAATGCCAACCTGTTACTCACCCTGCCGGGGCGCAATGAATCGTTGAAGCGCTTGCGGCACTGGATCCAGGTACATCGCACCAATCGTGGGAGCTCACCCCCTCTGTCACCTCCTCCCAGGCACGTTAGGTCAGGTGGGGTGGGTGGGGTGGGGGGGGACACACACACACCGCCTCCCATCCTGGGGGAATAACACCTCCCACCCTGCGGCCACCTCCTGGAGAAGGGCAGCAAAGCAGTCATCAGAAAAACGAGGGGCACATTGGCCCCCATGCTGGATTCCCTTGCAGCCTGGCCTGCTCCTGGGGCCTACACTGCAGCCTGGCCTGCTCCTGGGGCCTACACTGCAGCCTGGCCTTCTCCTGGGGCCTACACTGCAGCCTGGCCTGCTCCTGGGGCCTACACTGCAGCCTGGCCTGCTCCTGGGGCCTACACTGCAGCCTGGCCTTCTCCTGGGGCCTACACTGCAGCCTGGCCTTCTCCTGGGGCCTACACTGCAGCCTGGCCTGCTCCTGGGGCCTACACTGCAGCCTGGCCTTCTCCTGGGGCCTACACTGCAGCCTGGCCTTCTCCTGGGACCTACACTGCAGCCTGGCCTGCTCCTGGGGCCTACACTGCAGCCTGGCCTGCTCCTGGGGCCTACACTGCAGCCTGGCCCTGCTCCTGGGGCCTACACTGCAGCCTGGCCTGCTCCTGGGGCCTACACTGCAGCCTGGCCTTCTCCTGGGGCCTACACTGCAGCCTGGCCTTCTCCTGGGACCTACACTGCAGCCTGGCCTGCTCCTGGGACCTACACTGCAGCCTGGCCTGCTCCTGGGGCCTACACTGCAGCCTGGCCCTGCTCCTGGGGCCTACACTGCAGCCTGGCCCTGCTCCTGGGGCCTACACTGCAGCCTGGCCCTGCTCCTGGGGCCTACACTGCAGCCTGGCCCTGCTCCTGGGACCTACACTGCAGCCTGGCCCTGCTCCTGGGACCTACACTGCAGCCTGGCCTGCTCCTGGGGCCTACACTGCAGCCTGGCCCTGCTCCTGGGGCCTACACTGCAGCCTGGCCCTGCTCCTGGGGCCTACACTGCAGCCTGGCCTGCTCCTGGGGCCTACACTGCAGCCTGGCCTTCTCCTAGGGCCTACACTGCAGCCTGGCCCTGCTCCTGGGGCCTACACTGCAGCCTGGCCTGCTCCTGGGGCCTACACTGCAGCCTGGCCTTCTCCTAGGGCCTACACTGCAGCCTGGCCTTCTCCTAGGGCCTACACTGCAGCCTGGCCCTGCTCCTAGGGCCTACACTGCAGCCTGGCCTGCTCACAACCCCACACACCAACACACCCCCCACACCCCCACACACTCCCCCACACGCACACCCTCACACACACCCTCACACACACCCCCCACACCCCCCACACACACACCCTCACACACTCCCCCCCACACACCCACACACACACCCTCACACACGCCCTCACACACGCCCTCACACACACCCCACACACCCCCCACACACACACCCACACACACACCCTCACACACCCCCCCCACACACCCACACACACACCCTCACACACGCCCTCACACACGCCCTCACACCCCCCACACACACACCCACACACACACCCTCACACACACCCCCACACACCCCACACACACACCCTCACACACTCACCCTCACACACTCCCCCCCACACACCCTCACACTCTCCCCCCCACACACCCTCACACTCTCCCCCCCACACACCCACACACACACCCTCACACACACTCCCCACACACCCCACACACACACCCTCACACACACCCCCCACATCCCCCACACACACACCCTCACACACACACCCTCACACACTGCCCCCCACACACCCACACACACACCCTCACACACACTCCCCACACCCCCCACACACACACCCTCACACACACCCCCCACACCCCCCACACACACACCCTCACACACGCCCTCACCCACACCCTCACACACTCCCCCACACGCACACCCTCACACACACCCCACACACACCCCACACACCCCCCCACACCCCCCACACCCCCCACACCCCCCACACCCACACCCACTCACCCCCACACACACACCCACACACCCCCACACACCCCCCACACATCCCCACACCCCCCACAACCCCCACACACACCCCCACACACACCCACACACACCCCACACCCCCCACACACACCCCCACCAACACCCCCCCACACACCCCCACAGCCCCCACACACACCCCACAAACACCCCCACACCCCCCC
>NW_024470665.1:760254-835254 GCF_017639515.1 Carcharodon carcharias | reverse complement strand
ACCCCCCACACACCCCCCACAAACCCCACACACACCCCCACACACGCCCACACACACTCCTACACAAACTCCGACATGCCCCCATACACCCAACACACCCCCAACACACACCCCCACACACACTCCCACACACACACTCGCACACCCCAACACCCCCCACACACCCACACACACACACCCCCACAAACCCCCACACAGCCCCACACACAGCCCCACACACCCCCCCACACCCACACAAACCCCCACACACCCCCACACACAACCCACACACAGCCCCCACACCCCCACACCCTCCACACACCCCACGCACACACCCACACACACACCCACACACACTGCCCCCCACACCCCCACACACCCCCACAAACCCCCCACACACCCCACAAACCCCCACACACCCCCCACAAACCCCCACACACCCCCACACACCCCCACACCCCCACACACCCCCACACACCCCCACACACCCCACACACCCCCACACACACCCCCACACACAACCCCACACACACCCCCACACACCCCCACACACCCCCCCACACACACCCCCACACACCCCCCCAAACCCACACACACCCCCACACACACCCCCACACACAGCCCCACACACAGCCCCCCACATCCCCACACACCCCCACACAGCCCCCACACACACCCCCACACACACCCACACACACACACCCACACACACTCCCACACACAAACCCACACACACACCCCCACACACACCCACACACACACCCCCACACACACACCCACACACACACCCCCAAACACACTCACACACACCCCCACACACACCCCCACACACACCCCCACACACACCCACAACCCCACACACCCACACCCACACCCGCCCACACCCACACACACACACCCACTCCCCCACACACCCACGCCCTCACACACCCCCACAACCCCACACCCCCACACCCCCACACACCCCAACATACCCCCCACACCCCCACACCCTCCACACACCCCCACACTCCCACACCCACACCCACACACACCCCACACACACCCCCACACACACCCCCACACACCCCCTCACACAGTCCCACATACAGCCCCACACACACCCACACACCCCCACACACCCTCACACCCCCCCCACACACCCCCACACACCCCCCCACACACCCCCACACCTCCCACACCCAACCCCCACACACACCCCCACAACGTCCCACACAGACCCCCACACAGCCCTCCACACATCCCCACACACTCCCACAGAGCCCGCCACACCCCCACACCCCCATACATCCCCACACACACCTCTCTGTGTGTCTGGGTGTGTCTCTGTGTCTCTGTGTGTGTGTCTCTATGTGTGTCTCTGTGTCTCTCTGTGTGTGTCTCAATGTGTGTCTCTGTGTCTCTCTGTGTCTCTGTCTGTGTCTCTGAGTGTGTGTGTCTGAGTGTGTCTCTGTGCCTCTCTGTGTGTGTCTCTGAGTGCGTCTGTGTGTGTGTGTGTCTCTGTGAGTCTCCGTTTGTGTCTCTGTGTGTATCTCTGTGTGTCTGTGTGTCTCATTGTCTCTATGTCTGTCTGTGTCTCTGTGTGTCTCTGTGTGTCTCATTGTCTCTGTGTCTGTCTGTGTCCCTGTGTGTCTCTGTACCACATTGTCTCTGTGTCTACCTGTGCCTCTGTGTCTGTCTATGTCTCTGTGTGTCTCATTGTCTCTATGTCTGTCTGTGTCTCCATTGGTCTCTGTGTGTCCCATTGTCTCTGTGTCTATCTGTGCCTCTGTGTCTGTCTGTGCCCGTGTGTGTCACTGTGCCTCATTGTCTATGTGTCTACCTGTGCCTCTGTGACAGTCTGTGTCTCTGTGTGTCCCAGTGTGTTTCTCCGTATCAGTGTCCCTGCCAACCACTGTCTCTGTGCACCAGTGTCTCTGTGTCTCTGTAAAATGGTGTTTCTGTGCCTCTGAGCCCCGGTATCTCGATGCCTCGGTATCTCTATGTCTCTGTCCCTCGGTGTTGTGATATCTCTGCCTCTCGGTGTTGTAATATCTCTGTCTCTCAGTGTTGTGATATCTCTGTCTCTCGGTGTTGTGATATCTCAGTCTCTCGGTGTTGTGATATCTCTGTCTCTCGGTGTTGTGATGTCTCTGTCTCTCGGTGTTCTGGTGTCTCTGTCTCTCAGAGTTGTGATATCTCAGTCTCTCGGTGTTGTGATATCTCTGTCTCGCGGTGTTCTGGTGTCTCTGTCTCTCAGAGTTGTGATATCTCAGTCTCTCGGTGTTGTGATATCTCTGTCTCGCGGTGTTCTGGTGTCTCTGTCTCTCGGAGTTGTGATATCTCAGTCTCTCGGTGATGTGATATCTCAGTCTCTCAGTGTTGTGATATTCTCTGTCTCGCGGTGTTGTGCTGTCTCTGTCTCTTAGCATTGACATATCTCTGTCTCTCGGCGTTGTGATATCTCTGTCTCTCGGTGTTGTGATATCTCTGTCTCTCGGTGTTGTAATATCTCTGTCTCTCAGTGTTGTGATATCACAGTCTCTCGGTGTTGTGATATATCTGTCTCTCGTTGTTGTGATGTCTCTGTCTCTCGGTGTTGTGATGTCTCTGTCTCTCGGTGTTGTGATGTCTCTGTCTCTCGGTGTTGTGATATCTGTGTCTCTCAGTGTTGTGATGTCTCTGTCTCTCGGTGTTGTGATGTCTCTGTCTCTCAGTGTTGTGATGTCCTGTCTCTTGGAGTTGTGATATCTCGTTCTCTCTGTGTTGTGATATCTCTGTCACTCGGTGTTGTGATATGTCTGCTCTCGGTGTAGTGATATCACTGTCTCTCGCTATTGTGATATCTCTGTCTCTCGGTGTTGTGATGTCTCTGTCTCTCGGTGTTGTGATGTCTCTGTCTCTCGGTGTTGAGGTATCTCAGTCTCTCGGTGTTGTGGCATCTCAGTCTCTCGGTGTTGTGATATCTCTGTCTCTCGGATTTCTGATATCTCTGTCTCTCGGTGTTGTGATATCTGTGTCTCTCAGTGTTGTGATGTATCTGTCTCTCGGTGTTGTGATGTCTCTGTCTCTCAGTGTTGTGATGTCCTGTCTCTTGGAGTTGTGAATTTCGTTCTCTCTGTGTTGTGATATCTCTGTCACTCGGTGTTGTGATATGTCTGTCTCTCGGTGTAGTGATATCTCTGTCTCACGGTGTTGTGATATCTCTGTCTCTCGGTGTTGTGATGTCTCTGTCTCTCGGAGCTGTGCTTTCTCTGTCTCTCGGTTTTGTGTTAGCTCTGTCTCTCAGTGTTGTGATATCTCTGTATCTCGGTGTTGTGATGTCTCTGTCTCTCGTTGCTGTGCTGTCTCTGTCTCTCGGTTTTGTGTTAGCTCTGTCTCTCAGTGTTGTGATATCTCGGTGTCTCGGTGCTGTGCTGTCTCTGTCTCTCAGTGTTGTGATATCTCTGTCTCTCTGTGTGGCGATGTCTCTGTTCTCGGAGTTGTGAAATCTCTGTCTCTCGGTTTTGTGATATCTCTGTCTCTCGGTGCTGTAAACCCGCTGTCTCTCGGCGTTGTGATATCTGTCTCTCGTTGTTGTGATATATCTGTCTCTCGGTGTTGTGAAATCTCTGTCTCTCAATGTTGTGATATCTCTGTCTCTCGGTGTTGTGATATACCTGACTCTCGTTGTTGTGATATCCGTCTCTCGTTGTTTTGATATATTTGTCTCTCGGTGTTGTGATATCTCTGTCTCTCGCTGATGTGATATCTCTGTCTCTCGGTGTTGTGATATACCTGACTCTCGTTCTTGTGATGTCTCTTTCTCTCAGTGTTGTGATGTCTCTGTCTCTCAGTGTTGTGATATCTCTGTCACTCGGTGATGTGATATGTCTGTCTCTCGGTGTAGTGATATGTCTGTCTCACGGTGTTGTGATGTCTCTGTCTCTCATTTTTCTGATAACTCTTTCTCTCGGTGTTGTGATATCTCTGTCTCTCGGTGTTGTGATATCTCTGTCTCTTGGTGTTGTATTATCTCTGTCTCTCAGTGTTGTGATATCTCAGTCTCTCGGTGTTCTGGAGTCTCTGTCTCACGGAGTTGTGATATCTCAGTCTCTCGGTGTTGTGATAACTCTGTATCTTAGCATTGTCATATCTCTGTCTCTCGGTGTTGTGATATCTCTGTCTCGCAGTGTTGTGCTGTCTTTGTATATTAGCATTGTCATATCTCTGTCTGTCTGTGTTGTGATACCTCTGTCTCTCGGTGTTGTGATATCTCTGTCTCTCGGTGTTGTGATATCTCTGTCTCTCGCAGTTGTGATATCTCTGTCATTCGTTGTTGTGATATATCTGTCTCTCATTGTTGTGATGTCTCTGTCTCTCGGTGTTCTGATGTCTCTGTCTCTCAGTGTTGTGATGCCTCCGTCCTTCGGTGTTGTGATGTCTCTGTCTCTCAGAGTCGTGATGTCCTGTCTCTTGGAGTTGTAATATCTCGTTCTCTCTGTGTTGTGATATCTCTGTCACTCGGTGTTGTGATATGTCTGTCTCTCGGTGTAGTGATATCTCTGTCTCATGGTGTTGAGATATCTCCGTCTCTCAGTGTTGTGATGTCTCTGTCTCTCTGTGTTGTGCTATGTCTGTCTCTCTGTGCTGTGATATCTCTGTCTCACGGTGTTGTGATATCTCTCTCTCTCAGTGTTGTGTTGTCTCTGTCTTTCGGTGTTGTGATATCTCTGTCTCTCGCAGTTGTGATATCTCTGTCATTCGTTGTTGTGATATATCTGTCTCTCATTGTTGTGATGTCTCTGTCTCTCGGTGTTGTGATGTCTCTGTCTCTCAGTGTTGTGATGCCTCCGTCCTTCGGTGTTGTGATGTCTCTGTCTCTCAGTGTCGTAATGTCCTGTCTCTTGGAGTTGTAATATCTCGTTCTCTCTGTGTTGTGATATCTCTGTCACTCGGTGTTGTGATACGTCTGTCTCTCGGTGTAGTGATATCTCTGTCTCATGGTGTTGAGATATCTCCGTCTCTCAGTGTTGTGATGTCTCTGTCTCTCTGTGTTGTGCTATGTCTGTCTCTCTGTGCTGTGATATCTCTGTCTCACGGTGTTGTGATATCTCTCTCTCTCAGTGTTGTGTTGTCTCTGTCTCTCGGTGTTGTGATATCTCTGTCTCTCAGTGTTGTGTTGTCTCTGTCTCTCGGTGTTGTGAAATCTCTGTCTCTCGATGTTGTGATATCTCTGTCTCTCGGTGTTGTGATATCTCTGTCTCTCGGTATTGTGATATGTCTGTCTATCCGTTTTGTGATGTCTCTGTCTCTCGATGTTGTGGTATCTCAGTCTCTCGGTGTTGTGATATCTCAGTCTCTCGGTATTGTGATATCTCAGTCTCTCGGTGTTGTGATATCTCAGTCTCTCGGTGTTGTGATATCTCTGTCTCTCCGTGTTGTGATATGTCTGACTCTCGGTGTTGTGATATCTCTGTCTCTCGGTGTTGTGATATCTCTTTCTCTTTGTGTTTTATTCCCTCTGTCTCTCAGTGTTGTGATCTATCTGTCTCTCTGTGTTCTGGTGTCTCTGTCTCGGAGTTGTGATATCTCAGTCTCTCGGTGTAGTGATAACTCTGTATCTTAGCATTGTCATATCTCTGTCTCTCGGTGTTGTGATATCTCTGTCTCGCGGTGTTGTGCTGTCTCTGTATATTAGCATTGTCATATCTCTGTCACCCGGCGTTGTGATATCTCTGTCTCTCGGTGTGGTGATAACTCTGTCTCTCGGTGTTGTGATATCTCTGTCTCTCGGTGTTGTGATAACTCTGTCTCTCGTTGTTGTGATATATCTGTCTCTCGTTGTTGTGATGCCTCTGTCTCTCGGTGTTGTGATGTCTCTGTCTCTCAGTGTTGTGATACTTCTGTCTCTCGGTGTAGTGATATCTCTGTCTCTCAGTGTTGTGATATCTCTGTCTCTCGGTGATGTGATATCTCGGTCTCTCAGTGTTGTGTTGTCTCTGTCTCTCGGTGTTGTGATATCTCATCTCTCGGTGTTGTGATATCTCTGTCTTTCGGTGTTGCGATATCTCTGTCTCTCGGTATTGTGATGTGTCTGTCTCTCCGTGTTGTGATGTCTCTGTCTCTCGGTGTTGTGATATCTCTGTCTCTTAGTGTTGTGATACTTCTGTCTCTCGGTGTAGTGATATCTCTGTCTCTCAGTGTTGTGATATTTCTGTCTCTCGGTGTTGTGCTATCTCGGTCTCTCAGTGTTGTGTAGTCTCCGTCTCTCGGTGTTGTGATATCTCTTCTCTCGGTGTTGTGATATCTCTGTCTCTCGGTATTGTGATATCTCTGTCTCTCCCAGTTGTGATGTCTCTGTCTCTCAGTGTTGTGATATCTCAGTCTCGAGGTGTTGTGATATCTGTCTCTCAGTGTTGTGATATCTCTGTCTCTCGGTGTTATGATATCTCGGGGTCTCAGTTTTGTGATATCTCTGTCTCTCAGTGTTGTGTTGTCTCTGTCTCTCGGTGTTGTGATATCTCTGTCTCTCGATGTTGTGATATCTCTGTCTCTCGGTGTTGTGATATCTCTGTCTCTCGGTATTGTGATATGTCTGTCTATCCGTGTTGTGATGTCTCTGTCTCTCGGTGTTGTGGTATCTCAGTCTCTCGGTGTTGTGATATCTCAGTCTCTCGGTGTTGTGATATCTCAGTCTCTCGGTGTTGTGATATCTCTGTCTCTCAGTGTTGTGATACTTCTGTCTCTCGGTGTAGTGATATCTCTGTCTCTCAGTGTTGTGATATCTCTGTCTCTCGGTGATGTGATATCTCGGTCTCTCAGTGTTGTGTTGTCTCTGTCTCTCGGTGCTGTGATATCTCATCTCTCGGTGTTGTGATATCTCTGTCTTTCGGTGTTGCGATATCTCTGTCTCTCGGTATTGTGATGTGTCTGTCTCTCCGTGTTGTGATGTCTCTGTCTCTCGGTGTTGTGATATCTCTGTCTCTTAGTGTTGTGATACTTCTGTCTCTAGGTGTAGTGATATCTCTGTCTCTCAGTGTTGTGATATTTCTGTCTCTCTGTGTTGTGCTATCTCGGTTTCTCAGTGTTGTGTAGTCTCCGTCTCTCGGTGTTGTGATATCTCTTCTCTCGGTGTTGTGATATCTCTGTCTTCCGGTGTTGTGATATCTCTGTCTCTCGGTATTGTGATATCTCTGTCTCTCCCTGTTGTGATGTCTCTGTCTCTCAGTGTTGTGATATCTCAGTCTCTAGGTGTTGTGATATCTGTCTCTCAGTGTTGTGATATCTCTGTCTCTCGGTGTTATGATATCTCGGTCTCTCAGTGTTGTGATATCACAGTCTCTCGGTGTTGTGATATCTCTGGCTCTCGGTTTTGCGATGTCTCTGTTCTCGGTATTGTGAAATCTCTGTCTCTCGGTTTTGCGATTTCTCTGTCTCTCGGTGTTGTAATCCCTCTGTCTCTCGGCGTTGTGATATCTCTGTCTCTCAGTGTTGTGATATCTCTGTCTCTCGGTGTTGTGATATCTCTATATCTCGGTGTTGTGATATCTGTCTCTCGTTGTTGTGATATATCTGTCTCTCGGTGTTGTGACATCTCTGTCTCTCGGTGTTGTGATATCTCTGTCTCTCGGTGTTGTGATATACCTGACTCTCGCTGTTGTGATGTCTCTGTCTCTTGGTGTTGTATTATCTCAGTCTCTCAGTATTGTGATATTTCTGTCTCGCATTGTTGTGCTATCTCTGTCTCGCGGTGTTGTGCTGTCTCTGTATCTTAGCATTGTCATATCTCTGTCTCTCGGTGTGGTGATATCTCTGTCTCTCGGTGTTGTGATATCTCTGTCTCTCGGTGTTGTGATATCTCTGTCTCGCGGTGTTGTGCTGTCTCTGTATCTTAGCTTTGTCATATCTCTGTCTCTCGGTGTTGTGATATCTCTGTCACTCGTTGTTGTGATATATCTGTCTCTCGTTGTTGTGATGTCTCTGTCTCTCGGTGTTGTGATATCTCTGTCTCCCAGTGTTGTGATGTCCTGTCTCTTGGAGTTGTGATATCTCGTTCTCTCTGTGTTGTGATATCTCTGTCACTCGGTGTTGTGATATGTCTGCTCTCAGTGTAGTGATATCACTGTCTCTCGGTATTGTGATATGTCTTTCCCTCCGTGTTGTGATGTCTCTGTCTCTTGGTGTTGAGATTTCTCTGTCTCTCGGTGTTGTGGTATCTCAGTCTCTCGGTGTTGTGATATCTCTGTCTCTCGGATTTCTGATATCTCTGTCTCTCGGTGTTGTGTTATCTGTGTCTCTCAGTGTTGTGATGTCTCTGTCTCTCGGTGTTCTGGTGTCTCTGTCTCGGAGTTGTGATATCTCAGTCTCTCGGTGTAGTGATAACTCTGTATCTTAGCATTGTCATATCTCTGTCTCTCGGTGTTGTGATATCTCTGTCTCGCGGTGTTGTGCTGTCTCTGTATATTAGCATTGTCATATCTCTGTCACCCGGCGTTGTGATATCTCTATCTCTCGGTGTGGTGATAAATCTGTCTCTCGGTGTTGTGATATCTCTGTCTCTCAGTGTTGCGATATCTCGGTGTCTCGGTGCTGTGCTGTCTCTGTCTCTCGGTGTTGTGATATCTCTGTCTTTCGGTGTTATGATATGTCTGTCTCTCGGTGTTGTGATATCACAGTCTCTCGGTGTTGTGATATCTCTGTCTCTCGGGGTGGCGATGTCTCTGTCCTCGGTGTTGTGAAATCTCTGTCTCTCGGTTTTGTGATATCTCTGTCTCTCGGTGTTTTAAACCCTCTGTCTCTCGGTGTTGTGATATCTGTCTCTCGTTGTTGTGATATATCTGTCTCTTGGTGGTGTGATATCTCTGTCTCTCGGTGTTGTGATATCTCGGTGTCTAGGTGCTGTGCTATCTCTTTCTCTCGGTGTTGTGATATCTGTGTCTGTCGGTGTTATGATATCTCGGTCTCTCGGTGTCGTGATATCACAGTCTCTCGGTGTTGTGATATCTGTCTCTCGTTATTTTGATATATCTGTCTCTCGGCGTTGTGATATCTCTGTCTCTCAGTGTTGTGATATCTCTGTTTCTCAGTGTTGTGATATACCTGACTCTCGTTGTTGTGATGTCTCTATATCTCGGTGTTGTTATATCTGTCTCTCGGCGTTGTGATATCTCTGTCTCTCGGTGTTGTGATATCTCTGTTTCTCAGTGTTGTGATATACCTGACTCTCGTTGTTGTGATGTCTCATTCTCTCAGTGTTGTGATGTCTCTGTCTCTCAGTGTTGTGATGTCTCTGTCACTCGGTGATGTGATATGTCTGTCTCTCGGTGTAGTGATATCTCTGTCTCACGGTGTTGTGATATCTCCGTCTCTCAGTGTTGTGATATCTCTGTCTCTCTGTGTTGTGATATGTCTGTCTCTCTGTGCTGTGATATCTCTGTCTCACGGTGTTGTGATATCTCTGTCTCTCAGTGTTGTGTTGTCTCTGTCTCTCGGTGTTGTGATATCTCTGTCTCTCAGTGTTGTGCTGTCTCTGTCTCTCGGTGTTGTGATATCTCAGTCTCTCGGTGTTGTGATATCTCAATCTCTCGGTGTTGTGATATCTCAGTCTCTCGATGTTGTGATATCTCTGTCTCTCCGTGTTGTGATATCTCTGTCTCTCGGTGTTGTGATGTCTCTGTCTCTCGGTTTTGCGATGTCTCTCTTCTCGGTGTTGTGATATCTCTGTCTCTCGGTGTTATGATATCTCGCTTTCTCGGTGATGTGATATCACAGTCTCTCGGTGTTTTGATATCTCTGTCTCTCGGTTTTGCGATATCTCTGTCTCTCGGTGTTGTAATCACTCTGTCTCTCGGTGTTGTGATATCTCTGTTTCTCAGTGTTGTGATATCTCTGTCTCTCGTTGTTGTGATATCTCTATATCTCGGTGTTGTGATATCTCTGTCTCCCAGTGTTGTGATGTCCTGTCTCTTGGAGTTGTGATATCTCGTTCTCTCTGTGTTGTGATATCTCTGTCACTCGGTGTTGTGATATGTCTGCTCTCAGTGTAGTGATAACACTGTCTCTCGGTATTGTGATATGTCTTTCCCTCCGT
This sequence comes from Carcharodon carcharias, assembly GCF_017639515.1. Taxonomy (NCBI): domain Eukaryota; kingdom Metazoa; phylum Chordata; class Chondrichthyes; order Lamniformes; family Lamnidae; genus Carcharodon; species Carcharodon carcharias. The sequence goes on along the minus strand of NW_024470665.1, from coordinate 825,224 downwards.
GTTGTGATGTCTCTGTCTCTTGGTGTTGAGATATCTCTGTCTCTCGGTGTTGTGGTATCTCAGTCTCTCGGTGTTGTGATATCTCTGTCTCTCGGATTTCTGATATCTCTGTCTCTCGGTGTTGTGTTATCTGTGTCTCTCAGTGTTGTGATGTCTCTGTCTCTCGGTCTTGTGATGTCTCTGTCTCTCGGTGTTGTGATGTCTCTGTCTCTCGGTGTTGTGATGTCTCTGTCTCTCAGTGTTGTGATGTCCTGTCTCTTGGAGTTGTAATATCTCGTTCTCTCTGTGTTGTGATATCTCTGTCACTCGGTGTTGTGATATGTCTGTCTCTCGGTGTAGTGATATCTCTGTCTCATGGTGTTGTGATATCTCCGTCTCTCAGTGTTGTGATGTCTCTGTCTCTCTGTGTTGTGATATGTCTGTCTCTCTGTGCTGTGATATCTCTGTCTCACGGTGTTGTGATATCTCTCTCTCTCAGTGTTGTGTTGTCTCTGTCTCTCGGTGTTGTGATACCTCTGTCTCTCAGTGCTGTGTTGTCTCTGTCTCTCGGTGTTGTGATATCTCTGTCTCTCAGTGTTGTGTTGTCTCTGTCTCTCGGTGTTGTGATATCTCTGTCTCTCGGTGTTGTGATATCTCTGTCTCTCGGTATTGTGATATGTCTGTCTATCCGTGTTGTGATGTCTCTGTCTCTCGGTGTTGTGGTATCTCAGTCTCTCGGTGTTGTGATATCTCAGTCTCTCGGTGTTGTGATATCTCAGTCTCTCGGTGTTGTGATATCTCTGTCTCTCAGTGTTGTGATACTTCTGTCTCTCGGTGTAGTGATATCTCTGTCTCTCAGTGTTGTGATATCTCTGTCTCTCGGTGATGTGATATCTCGGTCTCTCAGTGTTGTGTTGTCTCTGTCTCTCGGTGCTGTGATATCTCATCTCTCGGTGTTGTGATATCTCTGTCTTTCGGTGTTGCGATATCTCTGTCTCTCGGTATTGTGATGTGTCTGTCTCTCCGTGTTGTGATGTCTCTGTCTCTCGGTGTTGTGATATCTCTGTCTCTTAGTGTTGTGATACTTCTGTCTCTAGGTGTAGTGATATCTCTGTCTCTCAGTGTTGTGATATTTCTGTCTCTCTGTGTTGTGCTATCTCGGTTTCTCAGTGTTGTGTAGTCTCCGTCTCTCGGTGTTGTGATATCTCTTCTCTCGGTGTTGTGATATCTCTGTCTTCCGGTGTTGTGATATCTCTGTCTCTCGGTATTGTGATATCTCTGTCTCTCCCTGTTGTGATGTCTCTGTCTCTCAGTGTTGTGATATCTCAGTCTCTAGGTGTTGTGATATCTGTCTCTCAGTGTTGTGATATCTCTGTCTCTCGGTGTTATGATATCTCGGTCTCTCAGTGTTGTGATATCACAGTCTCTCGGTGTTGTGATATCTCTGGCTCTCGGTTTTGCGATGTCTCTGTTCTCGGTATTGTGAAATCTCTGTCTCTCGGTTTTGCGATTTCTCTGTCTCTCGGTGTTGTAATCCCTCTGTCTCTCGGCGTTGTGATATCTCTGTCTCTCAGTGTTGTGATATCTCTGTCTCTCGGTGTTGTGATATCTCTATATCTCGGTGTTGTGATATCTGTCTCTCGTTGTTGTGATATATCTGTCTCTCGGTGTTGTGACATCTCTGTCTCTCGGTGTTGTGATATCTCTGTCTCTCGGTGTTGTGATATACCTGACTCTCGCTGTTGTGATGTTTCTGTCTCTTGGTGTTGTATTATCTCAGTCTCTCAGTATTGTGATATTTCTGTCTCGCATTGTTGTGCTATCTCTGTCTCGCGGTGTTGTGCTGTCTCTGTATCTTAGCATTGTCATATCTCTGTCTCTCGGTGTGGTGATATCTCTGTCTCTCGGTGTTGTGATATCTCTGTCTCTCGGTGTTGTGATATCTCTGTCTCGCGGTGTTGTGCTGTCTCTGTATCTTAGCATTGTCATATCTCTGTCTCTCGGTGTTGTGATATCTCTGTCACTCGTTGTTGTGATATATCTGTCTCTCGTTGTTGTGATGTCTCTGTCTCTCGGTGTTGTGATATCTCTGTCTCCCAGTGTTGTGATGTCCTGTCTCTTGGAGTTGTGATATCTCGTTCTCTCTGTGTTGTGATATCTCTGTCACTCGGTGTTGTGATATGTCTGCTCTCAGTGTAGTGATATCACTGTCTCTCGGTATTGTAATATGTCTTTCCCTCCGTGTTGTGATGTCTCTGTCTCTTGGTGTTGAGATATCTCTGTCTCTCGGTGTTGTGGTATCTCAGTCTCTCGGTGTTGTGATATCTCTGTCTCTCGGATTTCTGATATCTCTGTCTCTCGGTGTTGTGTTATCTGTGTCTCTCAGTGTTGTGATGTCTCTGTCTCTCGGTGTTCTGGTGTCTCTGTCTCGGAGTTGTGATATCTCAGTCTCTCGGTGTAGTGATAACTCTGTATCTTAGCATTGTCATATCTCTGTCTCTCGGTGTTGTGATATCTCTGTCTCGCGGTGTTGTGCTGTCTCTGTATATTAGCATTGTCATATCTCTGTCACCCGGCGTTGTGATATCTCTATCTCTTGGTGTGGTGATAAATCTGTCTCTCGGTGTTGTGATATCTCTGTCTCTCAGTGTTGCGATATCTCGGTGTCTCGGTGCTGTGCTGTCTCTGTCTCTCGGTGTTGTGATATCTCTGTCTTTCGGTGTTATGATATGTCTGTCTCTCGGTGTTGTGATATCACAGTCTCTCGGTGTTGTGATATCTCTGTCTCTCGGGGTGGCGATGTCTCTGTCCTCGGTGTTGTGAAATCTCTGTCTCTCGGTTTTGTGATATCTCTGTCTCTCGGTGTTTTAAACCCTCTGTCTCTCGGTGTTGTGATATCTGTCTCTCGTTGTTGTGATATATCTGTCTCTTGGTGGTGTGATATCTCTGTCTCTCGGTGTTGTGATATCTCGGTGTCTAGGTGCTGTGCTATCTCTTTCTCTCGGTGTTGTGATATCTGTGTCTGTCGGTGTTATGATATCTCGGTCTCTCGGTGTCGTGATATCACAGTCTCTCGGTGTTGTGATATCTGTCTCTCGTTATTTTGATATATCTGTCTCTCGGCGTTGTGATATCTCTGTCTCTCAGTGTTGTGATATCTCTGTTTCTCAGTGTTGTGATATACCTGACTCTCGTTGTTGTGATGTCTCTATATCTCGGTGTTGTTATATCTGTCTCTCGGCGTTGTGATATCTCTGTCTCTCGGTGTTGTGATATCTCTGTTTCTCAGTGTTGTGATATACCTGACTCTCGTTGTTGTGATGTCTCTTTCTCTCAGTGTTGTGATGTCTCTGTCTCTCAGTGTTGTGATGTCTCTGTCACTCGGTGATGTGATATGTCTGTCTCTCGGTGTAGTGATATCTCTGTCTCACGGTGTTGTGATATCTCCGTCTCTCAGTGTTGTGATATCTCTGTCTCTCTGTGTTGTGATATGTCTGTCTCTCTGTGCTGTGATATCTCTGTCTCACGGTGTTGTGATATCTCTGTCTCTCAGTGTTGTGTTGTCTCTGTCTCTCGGTGTTGTGATATCTCTGTCTCTCAGTGTTGTGCTGTCTCTGTCTCTCGGTGTTGTGATATCTCAGTCTCTCGGTGTTGTGATATCTCAATCTCTCGGTGTTGTGATATCTCAGTCTCTCGATGTTGTGATATCTCTGTCTCTCCGTGTTGTGATATCTCTGTCTCTCGGTGTTGTGATGTCTCTGTCTCTCGGTTTTGCGATGTCTCTCTTCTCGGTGTTGTGATATCTCTGTCTCTCGGTGTTATGATATCTCGCGTTCTCGGTGATGTGATATCACAGTCTCTCGGTGTTTTGATATCTCTGTCTCTCGGTTTTGCGATATCTCTGTCTCTCGGTGTTGTAATCACTCTGTCTCTCGGTGTTGTGATATCTCTGTTTCTCAGTGTTGTGATATCTCTGTCTCTCGTTGTTGTGATATCTCTATATCTCGGTGTTGTGATATCTCTGTCTCCCAGTGTTGTGATGTCCTGTCTCTTGGAGTTGTGATATCTCGTTCTCTCTGTGTTGTGATATCTCTGTCACTCGGTGTTGTGATATGTCTGCTCTCAGTGTAGTGATAACACTGTCTCTCGGTATTGTGATATGTCTTTCCCTCCGTGTTGTGATGTCTCTGTCTCTTGGTGTTGAGATATCTCTGTCTCTCGGTGTTGTGGTATCTCAGTCTCTCGGTGTTGTGATATCTCTGTCTCTCGGATTTCTGATATCTCTGTCTCTCGGTGTTGTGTTATCTGTGTCTCTCAGTGTTGTGATGTCTCTGTCTCTCGGTCTTGTGATGTCTCTGTCTCTCGGTGTTGTGATGTCTCTGTCTCTCGGTGTTGTGATGTCTCTGTCTCTCAGTGTTGTGATGTCCTGTCTCTTGGAGTTGTAATATCTCGTTCTCTCTGTGTTGTGATATCTCTGTCACTCGGTGTTGTGATATGTCTGTCTCTCGGTGTAGTGATATCTCTGTCTCATGGTGTTGTGATATCTCCGTCTCTCAGTGTTGTGATGTCTCTGTCTCTCTGTGTTGTGATATGTCTGTCTCTCTGTGCTGTGATATCTCTGTCTCACGGTGTTGTGATATCTCTCTCTCTCAGTGTTGTGTTGTCTCTGTCTCTCGGTGTTGTGATACCTCTGTCTCTCAGTGCTGTGTTGTCTCTGTCTCTCGGTGTTGTGATATCTCTGTCTCTCGATGTTGTGATATCTCTGTCTCTCGGTGTTGTGATATCTCTGTCTCTCGGTATTGTGATATGTCTTTCTCTCCGTGTTGTGATGTCTCTGTCTCTCGGTGTTGTGGTATCTCAGTCTCTCGGTGTTGTGATATCTCAGTCTCTCGGTGTTGTGATATCTCAGTCTCTCGGTGTTGTGATATCTCTGTCTCTCTGTGTTGTGATATCTCTGACACTCGGTGTTGTGATATCTCTGTCTCTCGGTGTTGTGATATCTCTTTCTCTTTGTGTTTTATTCCCTCTGTCTCTCAGTGTTGTGATCTATCTGTCTCTCGGTGTTCTGGTGTCTCTGTCTCGGAGTTGTGATATCTCAGTCTCTCGGTGTAGTGATAACTCTGTATCTTAGCATTGTCATATCTCTGTCTCTCGGTGTTGTGATATCTCTGTCTCGCGGTGTTGTGCTGTCTCTGTATATTAGCATTGTCATATCTCTGTCACCCGGCGTTGTGATATCTCTATCTCTCGGTGTGGTGATAAATCTGTCTCTCGGTGTTGTGATATCTCTGTCTCTCGGTGTTGTGATATCTCTGTCTCTCGGTGTTGTGATATCTCTGTCTCTCGTTGTCGTGATATATCTGTCTCTCGTTGTGATGTCTCTGTCTCTCGGTATTGTGATGTCTCTGTCTCTCAGTGTTGTGATGTCTCTGTCTCTCGGTGTTGTGATGTCTCTGTCTCTCAGTGTTGTGATGTCCTGTCTCTTGGAGTTGTGATATCTCGTTCTCTCTGTGTTGTGATATCTCTGTCACTCGGTGTTGTGATATGTCTGCTCTTGGTGTAGTGATATCCCTGTCTCACGGTGTTGTGATATATCTGTCTCTCAGTGTTGTGATATCTCTGTCTCACGGTGTTGTGATATCTCTGTCTCTCGGTGTAGTGATATCTCTGTCTCTCAATGTTGTGATATCTCTGTCTCTCGGTGATGTGATATCTCGGTCTCTCAGTGTTGTGTTGTCTCTGTCTCTCGGCGTTGTGATATCTCATCTCTCGGTGTTGTGATATCTCTGTCTTTCGGTGTTGCGATATCTCTGTCTCTCGGTATTGTGATGTGTCTGTCTCTCTGTGTTGTGATGTCTCTGTCTCTCGGTGTTGTGATATCTCTGTCTCTTAGTGTTGTGATACTTCTGTCTCTAGGTGTAGTGATATCTCTGTCTCTCAGTGTTGTGATATTTCTGTCTCTCGGTGTTGTGCTATCTCGGTCTCTCAGTGTTGGGTAGTCTCCGTCTCTCGGTGTTGTGATATCTCTTCTCTCGGTGTTGTTATATCTCTGTCTTTCGGTGTTGTGATATCTCTGTCTCTCGGTTTTGCGATTTCTCTGTCTCTCGGTGTTGTAATCCCTCTGTCTCTCGGCGTTGTGATATCTCTGTCTCTCAGTGTTGTGATATCTCTGTCTCTCGGTGTTGTGATATCTCTATATCTCGGTGTTGTGATATCTCTGTCTCTCGGTGTTGTGATATCTCTTTCTCTCGGTGTTGTGATATCTCTGTCTCTCGGTGTTGTGATATCTCTGTCACTCGTTGTTGTGAAATATCTGTCTCTTATTGTTGTGATGTCTCTGTCTCTCGGTGTTGTGATGTCTCTGTCTCTCAGTGTTGTGATGCCTCCGTCACTCGGTGTTGTGATGTCTCTGTCTCTCAGTGTCGTGATGTCCTGTCTCTTGGAGTTGTAATATCTCGTTCTCTCTGTGTTGTGATATCTCTGTCACTCGGTGTTGTGATATGTCTGTCTCTCGGTGTAGTGATATCTCTGTCTCATGGTGTTGTGATATCTCCGTCTCTCAGTGTTGTGATGTCTCTGTCTCTCTGTGTTGTGATATGTCTGTCTCTCTGTGCTGTGATATCTCTGTCTCACGGTGTTGTGATATCTCTCTCTCTCAGTGTTGTGTTGTCTCTGTCTCTCGGTGTTGTGATACCTCTGTCTCTCAGTGCTGTGTTGTCTCTGTCTCTCGGTGTTGTGATATCTCTGTCTCTCGGTGTTGTGATATCTCTGTCTCTCGGTATTGTGATATGTCTGTCTCTCCGTGTTGTGATGTCTCTGTCTCTCGGTGTTGTGGTATCTCAGTCTCTCGGTGTTGTGGTATCTCAGTCTCTCGGTGTTGTGATATCTCAGTCTCTCGGTGTTGTGATATCTCAGTCTCTCGGTGTTGTGATATCTCTGTCTCTCCGTGTTGTGATATCTCTGACACTCGGTGTTGTGATATCTCTGTCTCTCGGTGTTGTGATATCTCTTTCTCTTTGTGTCTAATTCCCTCTGTCTCTCAGTGTTGTGATCTATCTGTCTCTCGGTGTTCTGGTGTCTCTGTCTCGGAGTTGTGATATCTCAGTCTCTCGGTGTAGTGATAACTCTGTATCTTAGCATTGTCATATCTCTGTCTCTCGGTGTTGTGATATCTCTGTCTCGCGGTGTTGTGCTGTCTCTGTATATTAGCATTGTCATATCTCTGTCACCCGGCGTTGTGATATCTCTATCTCTCGGTGTGGTGATAAATCTGTCTCTCGTTGTCGTGATATATCTGTCTCTCGTTGTTGTGATGTCTCTGTCTCTCGGTGTTGTGATGTCTCTGTCTCTCAGTGTTGTGATGTCTCTGTCTCTCGGTGTTGTGATGTCTCTGTCTCTCAGTGTTGTGATGTCCTGTCTCTTGGAGTTGTGATATCTCGTTCTCTCTGTGTTGTGATATCTCTGTCACTCGGTGTTGTGATATGTCTGCTCTCGGTGTAGTGATATCCCTGTCTCACGGTGTTGTGATATATCTGTCTCTCAGTGTTGTGATATCTCTGTCTCACGGTGTTGTGATATCTCTGTCTCTCAGTGTTGTGATATCTCTGTCTCTCAGTGTTGTGATACTTCTGTCTCTCGGTGATGTGATATCTCGGTCTCTCAGTGTTGTGTTGTCTCTGTCTCTCGGTGTTGTGATATCTCTGTCTCTCGGTGTTTTGATATCTCTATATCTCCGTGTTGTGATATCTGTCTCTCGTTGTTGTGATATATCTGTCTCTCGGTGTTGTGACATCTCTGTCTCTCGGTGTTGTGATATCTCTGTCTCTCGGTGTTGTGATATCTCTTCTCTCGGTGTTGTGATATCTCCGTCTTTCGGTGTTGTGATATCTCTGTCTCTCCCTGTTGTGATGTCTCTGTCTCACAGTGTTGTGATATCTCAGTCTCTAGGTATTGTGATATCTCTGTCTCTCAGTGTTGTGATATCTCTGTCTCTCGGTGTTATGATATCTCGGTCTCTCAGTGTTGTGATATCACAGTCTCTCGGTGTTGTGATATCTCTGGCTCTCGGTGTTGTGATATCTCTATATCTCGGTGTTGTGATATCTGTCTCTCGTTGTTGTGATATATCTGTCTCTCGGTGTTGTGACATCTCTGTCTCTCGGTGTTGTGATATCTCTGTCTCTCGGTGTTGTGATATACCTGACTCTAGCTGTTGTGATGTCTCTGTCTCTTGGTGTTGTATTATCTCTGTCTCTCAGTGTTGTGATATCTCTGTCTCGCGGTGTTGTGCTGTCTCTGTATCTTAGCATTGTCATATCTCTGTCTCTCGGTGTTGTGATATCTCTGTCTCTCGGTGTTGTGATATCTCTGTCTCTCGGTGTTGTGATATCTCTGTCACTCGTTGTTGTGATATCTCAGTCTCTCGGTGTTGTGATATCTCTGTCTCTCTGTGTTGTGATATCTCTGACACTCGGTGTTGTGATATCTCTGTCTCTCGGTGTTGTGATATCTCTTTCTCTTTGTGTTTTATTCCCTCTGTCTCTCAGTGTTGTGATCTATCTGTCTCTCGGTGTTCTGGTGTCTCTGTCTCGGAGTTGTGATATCTCAGTCTCTCGGTGTAGTGATAACTCTGTATCTTAGCATTGTCATATCTCTGTCTCTCGGTGTTGTGATATCTCTGTCTCGCGGTGTTGTGCTGTCTCTGTATATTAGCATTGTCATATCTCTGTCACCCGGCGTTGTGATATCTCTATCTCTCGGTGTTGTGATAAATCTGTCTCTCGGTGTTGTGATATCTCTGTCTCTCGGTGTTGTGATATCTCTGTCTCTCGGTGTTGTGATATCTCTGTCTCTCGTTGTCGTGATATATCTGTCTCTCGTTGTGATGTCTCTGTCTCTCGGTATTGTGATGTCTCTGTCTCTCAGTGTTGTGATGTCTCTGTCTCTCGGTGTTGTGATGTCTCTGTCTCTCAGTGTTGTGATGTCCTGTCTCTTGGAGTTGTGATATCTCGTTCTCTCTGTGTTGTGATATCTCTGTCACTCGGTGTTGTGATATGTCTGCTCTTGGTGTAGTGATATCCCTGTCTCACGGTGTTGTGATATATCTGTCTCTCAGTGTTGTGATATCTCTGTCTCACGGTGTTGTGATATCTCTGTCTCTCGGTGTAGTGATATCTCTGTCTCTCAATGTTGTGATATCTCTGTCTCTCGGTGATGTGATATCTCGGTCTCTCAGTGTTGTGTTGTCTCTGTCTCTCGGCGTTGTGATATCTCATCTCTCGGTGTTGTGATATCTCTGTCTTTCGGTGTTGCGATATCTCTGTCTCTCGGTATTGTGATGTGTCTGTCTCTCTGTGTTGTGATGTCTCTGTCTCTCGGTGTTGTGATATCTCTGTCTCTTAGTGTTGTGATACTTCTGTCTCTAGGTGTAGTGATATCTCTGTCTCTCAGTGTTGTGATATTTCTGTCTCTCGGTGTTGTGCTATCTCGGTCTCTCAGTGTTGGGTAGTCTCCGTCTCTCGGTGTTGTGATATCTCTTCTCTCGGTGTTGTTATATCTCTGTCTTTCGGTGTTGTGATATCTCTGTCTCTCGGTTTTGCGATTTCTCTGTCTCTCGGTGTTGTAATCCCTCTGTCTCTCGGCGTTGTGATATCTCTGTCTCTCAGTGTTGTGATATCTCTGTCTCTCGGTGTTGTGATATCTCTATATCTCGGTGTTGTGATATCTCTGTCTCTCGGTGTTGTGATATCTCTTTCTCTCGGTGTTGTGATATCTCTGTCTCTCGGTGTTGTGATATCTCTGTCACTCGTTGTTGTGAAATATCTGTCTCTTATTGTTGTGATGTCTCTGTCTCTCGGTGTTGTGATGTCTCTGTCTCTCAGTGTTGTGATGCCTCCGTCACTCGGTGTTGTGATGTCTCTGTCTCTCAGTGTCGTGATGTCCTGTCTCTTGGAGTTGTAATATCTCGTTCTCTCTGTGTTGTGATATCTCTGTCACTCGGTGTTGTGATATGTCTGTCTCTCGGTGTAGTGATATCTCTGTCTCATGGTGTTGTGATATCTCCGTCTCTCAGTGTTGTGATGTCTCTGTCTCTCTGTGTTGTGATATGTCTGTCTCTCTGTGCTGTGATATCTCTGTCTCACGGTGTTGTGATATCTCTCTCTCTCAGTGTTGTGTTGTCTCTGTCTCTCGGTGTTGTGATACCTCTGTCTCTCAGTGCTGTGTTGTCTCTGTCTCTCGGTGTTGTGATATCTCTGTCTCTCGGTGTTGTGATATCTCTGTCTCTCGGTATTGTGATATGTCTGTCTCTCCGTGTTGTGATGTCTCTGTCTCTCGGTGTTGTGGTATCTCAGTCTCTCGGTGTTGTGGTATCTCAGTCTCTCGGTGTTGTGATATCTCAGTCTCTCGGTGTTGTGATATCTCAGTCTCTCGGTGTTGTGATATCTCTGTCTCTCCGTGTTGTGATATCTCTGACACTCGGTGTTGTGATATCTCTGTCTCTCGGTGTTGTGATATCTCTTTCTCTTTGTGTCTAATTCCCTCTGTCTCTCAGTGTTGTGATCTATCTGTCTCTCGGTGTTCTGGTGTCTCTGTCTCGGAGTTGTGATATCTCAGTCTCTCGGTGTAGTGATAACTCTGTATCTTAGCATTGTCATATCTCTGTCTCTCGGTGTTGTGATATCTGTGTCTCGCGGTGTTGTGCTGTCTCTGTATATTAGCATTGTCATATCTCTGTCACCCGGCGTTGTGATATCTCTATCTCTCGGTGTGGTGATAAATCTGTCTCTCGTTGTCGTGATATATCTGTCTCTCGTTGTTGTGATGTCTCTGTCTCTCGGTGTTGTGATGTCTCTGTCTCTCAGTGTTGTGATGTCTCTGTCTCTCGGTGTTGTGATGTCTCTGTCTCTCAGTGTTGTGATGTCCTGTCTCTTGGAGTTGTGATATCTCGTTCTCTCTGTGTTGTGATATCTCTGTCACTCGGTGTTGTGATATGTCTGCTCTCGGTGTAGTGATATCCCTGTCTCACGGTGTTGTGATATATCTGTCTCTCAGTGTTGTGATATCTCTGTCTCACGGTGTTGTGATATCTCTGTCTCTCAGTGTTGTGATATCTCTGTCTCTCAGTGTTGTGATACTTCTGTCTCTCGGTGATGTGATATCTCGGTCTCTCAGTGTTGTGTTGTCTCTGTCTCTCGGTGTTGTGATATCTCTGTCTCTCGGTGTTTTGATATCTCTATATCTCCGTGTTGTGATATCTGTCTCTCGTTGTTGTGATATATCTGTCTCTCGGTGTTGTGACATCTCTGTCTCTCGGTGTTGTGATATCTCTGTCTCTCGGTGTTGTGATATCTCTTCTCTCGGTGTTGTGATATCTCCGTCTTTCGGTGTTGTGATATCTCTGTCTCTCCCTGTTGTGATGTCTCTGTCTCACAGTGTTGTGATATCTCAGTCTCTAGGTATTGTGATATCTCTGTCTCTCAGTGTTGTGATATCTCTGTCTCTCGGTGTTATGATATCTCGGTCTCTCAGTGTTGTGATATCACAGTCTCTCGGTGTTGTGATATCTCTGGCTCTCGGTGTTGTGATATCTCTATATCTCGGTGTTGTGATATCTGTCTCTCGTTGTTGTGATATATCTGTCTCTCGGTGTTGTGACATCTCTGTCTCTCGGTGTTGTGATATCTCTGTCTCTCGGTGTTGTGATATACCTGACTCTAGCTGTTGTGATGTCTCTGTCTCTTGGTGTTGTATTATCTCTGTCTCTCAGTGTTGTGATATCTCTGTCTCGCGGTGTTGTGCTGTCTCTGTATCTTAGCATTGTCATATCTCTGTCTCTCGGTGTTGTGATATCTCTGTCTCTCGGTGTTGTGATATCTCTGTCTCTCGGTGTTGTGATATCTCTGTCACTCGTTGTTGTGATATATCTGTCTCTCGTTGTTGTGATGTCTCTGTCTCTCGGTGTTGTGATATCTCTGTCTCTCAGTGTTGTGATGTCTCTGTCTCTCGGTGTTGTGATGTCTCTGTCTCCCAGTGTTGTGATGTCCTGTCTCTTGGAGTTGTGATATCTCGTTCTCTCTGTGTTGTGATATCTCTGTCACTCGGTGTTGTGATATGTCTGCTCTCGGTGTAGTGATATCACTGTCTCTCGCTATTGTGATATGTCTGTCCCTCCGTGTTGTGAAGTCTCTGTCTCTCGGTGTTGAGATATCTCAGTCTCTCGGTGTTGTGGCATCTCAGTCTCTCAGTGTTGTGATGTCTCTGTCTCTCGGTGTTGTGATGTCTCTGTCTCTCAGTGTTGTGATGTCCTGTCTCTTGGAGTTGTGAATTTCGTTCTCTCTGTGTTGTGATATCTCTGTCACTCGGTGTTGTGATATGTCTGTCTCTCGGTGTAGTGATATCTCTGACTCACGGTGTTGTGATATCTCTGTCTCTCGGTCTTGTGATGTCTCTGTCTCTCGGTGTTGTGATGTCTCTGTCTCTCGGTGCTGTGCTTTCTCTGTCTCTCGGTTTTGTGTGAGCTCTGTCTCTCAGTGTTGTGATATCTCGGTGTCTCGGTGCTGTGCTGTCTCTGTCTCTCGGTGTTGTGATATCTCTGTCTTTCGGTGTTATGATATGTCTGTCTCTCGGTGTTGTGATATCACAGTCTCTTGGTGTTGTGATATCTCTGTCTCTCGGGGTGGCGATGTCTCTGTTCTCGGTGTTGTGAAATCTCTGTCTCTCGGTTTTGTGATATCTCTGTCTCTCGGTGTTTTAAACCCTCTGTCTCTCGGTGTTGTGATATCTGTCTCTCGTTGTTGTGATATATCTGTCTCTCGGTGGTGTGAAATCTCTGTCTCTCGATGTTGTGATATCTCTGTCTCTCGGTGTTCTGATATCTCTGTCTCTCGGTGTTGTGATATCTCGGTGTCTAGGTGCTGTGCTATCTCTTTCTCTCGGTGTTGTGATATCTGTGTCTGTCGGTGTTATGATATCTCGGTCTCTCGGTGTCGTGATATCACAGTCTCTCGGTGTTGTAATATCTGTCTCTCGGTTTTGCGATGTCTCTGTTCTCGGTGCTTTGAAATCTCTGTCTCTCGGTTTAGTGATATCTCTGTTTCTCGGTGTTGTAATCCCTCTGTCTCTCGGCGTAGAGTTATCTCTGTCTCTCCATGTTGTGATATCTCTGTCTCTCGGTGTTGTGATATCTCTATATCTTGGTGTTGTGATATCTGTCTCTTGTTATTTTGATATATCTGTCTCTCGGTGTTGTGATATCTCTGTCTCTCGGTGTTGTGATATCTCTGTTTCTCGGTGTTGTGATATACCTGACTCTCGTTGTTGTGATGTCTCTTTCTCTCAGTGTTGTGATGTCTCTGTCTCTCAGTGTTGTGATGTCTCTGTCACTCGGTGATGTGATATGTCTGTCTCTCGGTGTAGTGATATCTCTGTCTCACGGTGTTGTGATATCTCCGTCTCTCAGTGTTGTGATATCTCTGTCTCTCTGTGTTGTGATATGTCTGTCTCTCTGTGCTGTGATATCTCTGTCTCACGGTGTTGTGATATCTCTGTCTCTCAGTGTTGTGTTGTCTCTGTCTCTCGGTGTTGTGATATCTCTGTCTCTCAGTGTTGTGTTGTCTCTGTCTCTCGGTGTTGTGCTGTCTCTGTCTCTCGGTGTTGTGATATCTCAGTCTCTCGGTGTTGTGATATCTCAATCTCTCGGTGTTGTGATATCTCAGTCTCTCGGTGTTGTGATATCTCTGTCTCTCCGTGTTGTGATATCTCTGTCTCTCGGTGCTGTGATGTCTCAGTCTCTCGGTTTTGCGATGTCTCTCTTCTCGGTGTTGTGATATCTCTGTCTCTCAGTGTTATGATATCTCGCTTTCTCGGTGATGTGATATCACTGTCTCTCGGTGTTTTGATATCTCTGTCTCTCGGTTTTGCGATATCTCTGATCTCGGTGTTGTGAAATCTCAGTCTCTCGGTTTTGTGATATCTCTGTCTCTCGGTGTTGTAATCACTCTGTCTCTCGGTGTTGTGATATCTCTGTTTCTCAGTGTTGTGATATCTCTGTCTCTCGGTGTTGTGATATCTCTATATCTCGGTGTTGTGATATCTGTCTCTCGTTGTTTTGAAATATTTGTCTCTCGGTGTTGTGATATCTCTGTCTCTCAGTGTTGTGTTGTCTCTGTCTCTCGGTGTTGTGATATCTCTGTCTCTCAGTGTTGTGTTGTCTCTGTCTCTCGGTGTTGTGATATCTCTGTCTCTCGGTGTTGTGATATCTCTGTCTCTCGGTTTTGTGTGAGCTCTGTCTCTCAGTGTTGTGATATCTCGGTGTCTCGGTGCTGTGCTGTCTCTGTCTCTCGGTGTTGTGATATCTCTGTCTTTCGGTGTTATGATATGTCTGTCTCTCGGTGTTGTGATATCACAGTCTCTTGGTGTTGTGATATCTCTGTCTCTCGGGGTGGCGATGTCTCTGTTCTCGGTGTTGTGAAATCTCTGTCTCTCGGTTTTGTGATATCTCTGTCTCTCGGTGTTTTAAACCCTCTGTCTCTCGGTGTTGTGATATCTGTCTCTCGTTGTTGTGATATATCTGTCTCTCGGTGGTGTGAAATCTCTGTCTCTCGATGTTGTGATATCTCTGTCTCTCGGTGTTCTGATATCTCTGTCTCTCGGTGTTGTGATATCTCGGTGTCTAGGTGCTGTGCTATCTCTTTCTCTCGGTGTTGTGATATCTCTGTCTGTCGGTGTTATGATATCTCGGTCTCTCGGTGTCGTGATATCACAGTCTCTCCGTGTTGTAATATCTGTCTCTCGGTTTTGCGATGTCTCTGTTCTCGGTGTTATGAAATCTCTGTCTCTCGGTTTAGTGATATCTCTGTTTCTCGGTGTTGTAATCCCTCTGTCTCTCGGCGTAGAGTTATCTCTGTCTCTCCATGTTGTGATATCTCTGTCTCTCGGTGTTGTGATATCTCTATATCTCGGTGTTGTGATATCTGTCTCTTGTTATTTTGATATATCTGTCTCTCGGTGTTGTGATATCTCTGTCTCTCGGTGTTGTGATATCTCTGTTTCTCGGTGTTGTGATATACCTGACTCTCGTTGTTGTGATGTCTCTTTCTCTCAGTGTTGTGATGTCTCTGTCTCTCAGTATTGTGATGTCTCTGTCACTCGGTGATGTGATATGTCTGTCTCTCGGTGTAGTGATATCTCTGTCTCACGGTGTTGTGATATCTCCGTCTCTCAGTGTTGTGATATCTCTGTCTCTCTGTGTTGTGATATGTCTGTCTCTCTGTGCTGTGATATCTCTGTCTCACGGTGTTGTGATATCTCTGTCTCTCAGTGTTGTGTTGTCTCTGTCTCTCGGTGTTGTGATATCTCTGTCTCTCAGTGTTGTGTTGTCTCTGTCTCTCGGTGTTGTGCTGTCTCTGTCTCTCGGTGTTGTGATATCTCAGTCTCTCGGTGTTGTGATATCTCAATCTCTCGGTGTTGTGATATCTCAGTCTCTCGGTGTTGTGATATCTCTGTCTCTCCGTGTTGTGATATCTCTGTCTCTCGGTGCTGTGATGTCTCAGTCTCTCGGTTTTGCGATGTCTCTCTTCTCGGTGTTGTGATATCTCTGTCTCTCAGTGTTATGATATCTCGCTTTCTCGGTGATGTGATATCACTGTCTCTCGGTGTTTTGATATCTCTGTCTCTCGGTTTTGCGATATCTCTGATCTCGGTGTTGTGAAATCTCAGTCTCTCGGTTTTGTGATATCTCTGTCTCTCGGTGTTGTAATCACTCTGTCTCTCGGTGTTGTGATATCTCTGTTTCTCAGTGTTGTGATATCTCTGTCTCTCGGTGTTGTGATATCTCTATATCTCGGTGTTGTGATATCTGTCTCTCGTTGTTTTGAAATATTTGTCTCTCGGTGTTGTGATATCTCTGTCTCTCAGTGTTGTGTTGTCTCTGTCTCTCGGTGTTGTGATATCTCTGTCTCTCAGTGTTGTGTTGTCTCTGTCTCTCGGTGTTGTGATATCTCTGTCTCTCGGTGTTGTGATATCTCTGTCTCTCGGTGTTGTGATAACTCTGTCACTCGTTGTTGTGATATATCTGTCTCTCATTGTTGTGATGTCTCTGTCTCTCGATGTTGTGATGTCTCTGTCTCTCTTTCTTGTGATGTCCCTGTCTCTCGGTGTTGTGATGTCTCTGTCTCTCAGTGTCGTGATGTCCTGTCTCTTGGAGTTGTAATATCTCGTTCTCTCTGTGTTGTGATATCTCTGTCACTCGGTGTTGTGATATGTCTGTCTCTCGGTGTAGTGATATCTCTGTCTCACGGCGTTGTGATATCTCTGTCTCTCGGTCTTGTGATGTCTCTGTCTCACGGTGTTGTGATGTCTCTCTCTCTCGGTGCTGTGCTGTCTCTGTCTCTCGGTTTTGTGTTAGCTCTGTCTCTCAGTGTTGTGATATCTCGGAGTCTCGGTGCTGTGCTGTCTCTGTCTCTCAGTGTTGTGATATCTCTGTCTCTCGGTGTTTTGATATCTCGGTCTCTCGGTGTTGTGATATCACAGTCTCTCGGTGTTGTGATATCTCTGTCTCTCGGTGTTGTGATATCTCTGTCTCTCAGTATTGTGATATGTCTGTCTCTCCGTGTTGTGTTGTCTCTGTCTCTCGGTGTTGTGATATCTCAGTCTCTCGGTGTTGTGATATCTCAGTCTCTCGGTGTTGTGATATCTCTGTCTCTCAGTGTTGTGATATCTCTGACTCTCGGTGTTGTGATATCTCTGTCTCTCGGTGTTGTGATATCTCTTTCTCTTTGTGTTTTATTCCCTCTGTCTCTCAGTGTTGTGATCTATCTGTCTCTCGGAGTTCTGGTGTCTCTGTCTCGGAGTTGTGATATCTCAGTCTCTCGGTGTAGTGATAACTCTGTATCTTAGCATTGTCATATCTCTGTCTCTCGGTGTTGTGATATCTCTGTCTCGCGGTGTTGTGCTGTCTCTGTATATTAGCATTGTCATATCTCTGTCACCCGGCGTTGTGATATCTCTGTCTCTCGGTGTGGTGATAACTCTGTCTCTCGGTGTTGTGATATCTCTGTCTCTCGGTGTTGTGATATCTCTGTCTCTCGTTGTCGTGATATATCTGTCTCTCGTTGAGATTTCTCTGTCTCTCGGTATTGTGATGTCTCTGTCTCTCAGTGTTGTGATGTCTCTGTCTCTCGGTGTTGTGATGTCACTGTCTCTCAGTGTTGTGATGTCCTGTCTCTTGGAGTTGTGATATCTCGTTCTCTCTGTGTTGTGATATCTCTGTCACTCGGTGTTGTGATATGTCTGCTCTAGGTGTAGTGATATCCCTGTCTCACGGTGTTGTGATATATCTGTCTCTCAGTGTTGTGATATCTCTGTCTCACGGTGTTGTGATATCTCTGTCTCTCAGTGTTGTGATATCTCTGTCTCTCAGTGTTGTGATACTTCTGTCTCTCGGTGTAGTGATATCTCTGTCTCTCAATGTTGTGATATCTCTGTCTCTCGGTGATGTGATATCTCTGTCTCTCCCTGTTTTGATGTCTCTGTCTCTCAGTGTTGTGATATCTCAGTGTCTAGGTGTTGTGATATCTCTGTCTCTCAGTGTTGTGATATCTCTGTCTCTCGGTGTTATGATATCTCGGTCTCTCAGTGTTGTGATATCACAGTCTCTCGGTGTTGTGATATCTCTGGCTCTCGGTTTTGCGATGTCTCTGTTCTCGGTATTGTGAAATCTCTGTCTCTCGGTTTTGCGATTTCTCTGTCTCTCGGTGTTGTAATCCCTCTGTCTCTCGGCGTTGTGATATCTCTGTCTCTCAGTGTTGTGATATCTCTGTCTCTCGGTGTTGTGATATCTCTGTCTCTCGGTGTTGTGATATACCTGACTCTAGCTGTTGTGATGTCTCTGTCTCTTGGTGTTGTATTATCTCTGTCTCTCAGTGTTGTGATATCTCTGTCTCTCGTTGTTGTGATATCTCTGTCTCGCGGTGTTGTGCTGTCTCTGTATCTTAGCATTGTCATATCTCCGTCTCTCGGTGTTGTGATATGTCTGTCCCTCCGTGTTGTGATTTCTCAGTCTCTCGGTGTTGAGATATCTCAGTCTCTCGGTGTTGTGGCATTTCAGTCTCTCGGTGTTGTGATATCTCTGTCTCTCAGTGTTGTGATGTCTCTGTCTCTCGGTGTTGTGATGTCTCTGTCTCCCAGTGTTGTGATGTCCTGTCTCTTGGAGTTGTGATATCTCGTTCTCTCTTTGTTGTGATATCTCTGTCACTCGGTGTTGTGATATGTCTGCTCTCGGTGTAGTGATATCACTGTCTCTCGCTATTGTGATATGTCTGTCCCTCCGTGTTGTGATGTCTCTGTCTCTCGGTGTTGAGATATCTCAGTCTCTCGGTGTTGTGGCATCTCAGTCTCTCGGTGTTGTGATATCTCTGTCTCTCGGATTTCTGATATCTCTGTCTCTCGGTGTTGTGATATCTGTGTCTCTCAGTGTTGTGATGTATCTGTCTCTCGGTGTTGTGATGTCTCTGTCTCTCAGTGTTGTGATGTCCTGTCTCTTGGAGTTGTGAATTTCGTTCTCTCTGTGTTGTGATATCTCTGTCACTCGGTGTTGTGATATGTCTGTCTCTCGGTGTAGTGATATCTCTGTCTCACGGTGTTGTGATATATCTCTCTCTCGGTGTTGTGATGTCTCTGTCTCTCAGTGTTGTGATGTCTCTGTCTCTCGGTGCTGTGCTTTCTCTGTCTCTCGGTTTTGTGTTAGCTTTGTCTCTCAGTGTTGTGATATCTCGGTGTCTCGGTGCTGTGCTGTCTCTGTCTCTCGGTGTTGTGATATCTCTGTCTTTCGGTGTTATGATATCTCGGTCTCTCGGTGTTGTGATATCACAGTCTCTCGGTGTTGTGATATCTCTGTCTCTCGGGGTGGCGATGTCTCTGTTCTCGGTGTTGTGAAATCTCTGTCTCTCGGTTTTGTGATATCTCTGTCTCTCGGTGTTTTAAACCCTCTGTCTCTCGGCGTTGTGATATCTGTCTCTCGTTGTTGTGATATATCTGTCTCTCGGTGGTGTGAAATCTCTGTCTCTCGGTGGTGTGATATCTCTGTCTCTCGGTGTTGTGATATCTCTGTCTCTCGGTGTTGTGATATCTCGGTGTCTAGGTGCTGTGCTATCTCTGTCTCTCGGTGTTGTGATATCTGTGTCTCTCGGTGTTATGATATCTCTGTCTCTCGGTGTCGTGATATCACAGTCTCTCGGTGTTGTAATATCTGTCTCTCGGTTTTGCGATGTCTCTGTTCTCGGTGTTATGAAATCTCTGTCTCTCGGTTTTGTGATATCTCTGTCTCTCGGTGTTGTAATCCCTTTGTCTCTCGGCGTAGTGATATCTCTGTCTCTCCTTGTTGTGATATCTCTGTCTCTCGGTGTTGTGATATCTCTATATCTCGGTGTTGTGATATCTGTTTCTCGTTATTTTGATATATCTGTCTCTCGGTGTTGTGATATCTCTGTCTCTCGGTGTTGTGATATCTCTGTTTCTCGGTGTTGTGATATACCTGACTCTCGTTGTTGTGATGTCTCTTTCTCTCAGTGTTTTGATGTCTCTGTCTCTCGGTGTTGTGATGTCTCTGTCACTCGGTGATGTGATATGTCTGTCTCTCGGTGTAGTGATATCTCTGTCTCACGGTGTTGTGATATCTCTGTCTCTCAGTGTTGTGATATCTCTGTCTCTCTGTGTTGTGATATGTCTGTCTCTCTGTGCTGTGATATCTCTGTCTCACGGTGTTGTGATATCTCTGTCTCTCAGTGTTGTGTTGTCTCTGTCTCTCGGTGTTGTGCTGTCTCTGTCTCTCGGTGTTGTGATATCTCAGTCTCTCGGTGTTGTGATATCTCAATCTCTCGGTGTTGTGATATCTCAGTCTCTCGGTGTTGTGATATCTCTGTCTCTCCATGTTGTGATATCTCTGTCTCTCGGTGTTGTGATATCTCAGTCTCTCGGTGTTGTGATGTCTCTGTCTCTCGGTTTTGCGATGTCTCTCTTCTCGGTGTTGTGATATCTCTGTCTCTCGGTGTTATGATATCTCGGTCTCTCGGTGATGTGATATCACAGTCTCTCGGTGTTGTGATATCTCTGTCTCTCGGTTTTGCGATATCTCTGTTCTCGGTGTTTTGAAATCTCAGTCTCTCGGTTTTGTGATATCTCTGTCTCTTGGTGTTGTAATCACTCTGTCTCTCGGTGTTGTGATATCTCTGTTTCTCAGTGTTGTGTTATCTCTGTCTCTCGGTGTTGTGATATCTCTGTCTCTCTGTGTTGTGATATGTCTGTCTCTCTGTGCTGTGATATCTCTGTCTCACGGTGTTGTGATATCTCTGTCTCTCAGTGTTGTGTTGTCTCTGTCTCTCGGTGTTGTGATATATCTGTCTCTCAGTGTTGTGTTGTCTCTGTCTCTCGGTGTTGTGATATCTCTGTCTTTCGGTGTTGTGATATCTCTGTCTCTCAGTATTGTGATATATCTGTCCCTCCGTTTTGTGATGTCTCTGTCTCTCGGTGTTGAGATATCTCAGTCTCTCGGTGTTGTGATATCTCTGTCTCTCGGTTTTCTGATATCTCTGTCTCTCGGTGTTGTGAAATCTGTGTCTCGCAGTGTTGTGCTGTCTCTGTATATTAGCATTGTCATATCTCTGTCTCTCGGCGTTGTGATATCTCTGTCTCTCGGTGTTGTGATATCTCTGTCTCTCGGTGTTGTGATAACTCTGTCACTCGTTGTTGTGATATATCTGTCTCTCATTGTTGTGATGTCTCTGTCTCTCGATGTTGTGATGTCTCTGTCTCTCTTTCTTGTGATGTCTCTGTCTCTCGTTGTTGTGATGTCTCTGTCTCTCAGTGTTGTGATGTCCTGTCTCTAGGAGTTGTGAATTTCGTTCTCTCTGTGTTGTGATATCTCTGTCACTCGGTGTTGTGATATGTCTGTCTCTCTGTGTAGTGATATCTCTGTCTCACGGCATTGTGATATCTCTGTATCTCGGTCTTGTGATGTCTCTGTCTCTAGGTGTTGTGATGTCTCTCTCTCTCGGTGCTGTGCTGTCTCTCTCTCTCGGTTTTGTGTTAGCTCTGTCTCTCAGTGTTGTGATATCTCGGTGTCTCGGTGCTGTGCTGTCTCTGTCTCTCAGTGTTGTGATATCTCTGTCTCTCGGTGTTATGATATCTCGGTCTCTCGGTGTTGTGATATCACAGTCTCTCTGTGTTGTGATATCTCTGTCTCTCGGTGTTGTGATATCTCTGTCTCTCAGTATTGTGATATGTCTGTCTCTCCGTGTTGTGATGTCTCTGTCTCTCGGTGTTGTGGTATCTCAGTCTCTCGGTGTTGTGATATCTCAGTCTCTCGGTGTTGTGATATCTCAGTCTCTCGGTGTTGTGATATTTCAGTCTCTCGGTGTTGTGATATCTCTGTCTCTCGGTGTTGTGATATCTCTTTCTCTTTGTGTTTTATTCCCTCTGTCTCTCAGTGTTGTGATCTATCTGTCTCTCGGTGTCCTGGTGTCTCTGTCTCGGAGTTGTGATATCTCAGTCTCTCGGTGTAGTGATAACTCTGTATCTTAGCATTGTCATATCTCTGTCTCTCGGTGTTGTGATATCTGTGTCTCGCGGTGTTGTGCTGTCTCTGTATATTAGCATTGTCATATCTCTTTCACCCGGCGTTGTGATATCTCTGTCTCTCGGTTTGGTGATAACTCTGTCTCTCGGTGTTGTGATATCTCTGTCTCTCGGTGTTGTGATATCTCTGTCTCTCGTTGTCGTGATATATCTGTCTCTCGTTGTGATGTCTCTGTCTCTCGGTATTGTGATGTCTCTGTCTCTCAGTGTTGTGATGTCTCTGTCTCTCGGTGTTGTGATGTCTCTGTCTCTCAGTGTTGTGATGTCCTGTCTCTTGGAGTTGTGATATCTCGTTCTCTCTGTGTTGTGATATCTCTGTCACTCGGTGTTGTGAAATGTCTGCTCTCGGTGTAGTGATATCCCTGTCTCACGGTGTTGTGATATATCTGTCTCTCAGTGTTGTGATATCTCTGTCTCACGGTGTTGTGATATCTCTGTCTCTCAATGTTGTGATATCTCTGTCTCTCGGTGATGTGATATCTCGGTCTCTCAGTGTTGTGATATCTCTGTCTCTCGGTGTTGTGATATCTCTGTCTCTTAGTGTTGTGATACTTCTGTCTCTAGGTGTAGTGATATCTCTGTCTCTCAGTGTTGTGATATTTCTGTCTCTCGGTGTTGTGCTATCTCGGTCTCTCAGTGTTGTGTAGTCTCCGTCTCTCGGTGTTGTGATATCTCTTCTCTCGGTGTTGTTATATCTCTGTCTTTCGGTGTTGTGATATCTCTGTCTCTCGGTATTGTGATATCTCTGTCTCTCCCTGTTGTGATGTCTCTGTCTCTCAGTATTGTGATATCTCAGTGTCTAGGTGTTGTGATATCTCTGTCTCTCAGTGTTGTGATATCTCTGTCTCTCGGTGTTATGATATCTCGGTCTCTCAGTGTTGTGATATCACAGTCTCTCGGTGTTGTGATATCTCTGGCTCTCGGTTTTGCGATGTCTCTGTTCTCGGTATTGTGAAATCTCTGTCTCTCGGTTTTGCGATTTCTCTGTCTCTCGGTGTTGTAATCCCTCTGTCTCTCGGCGTTGTGATATCTCTGTCTCTCAGTGTTGTGATATCTCTGTCTCTCGGTGTTGTGATATCTCTATATCTCGGTGTTGTGATATCTGTCTCTCGTTGTTGTGATATATCTGTATCTCGGTGTTGTGACATCTCTGTCTCTCGGTGTTGTGATATCTCTGTCTCTCGGTGTTGTGATATACCTGACTCTCGCTGTTGTGATGTCTCTGTCTCTTGGTGTTGTATTATCTCTGTCTCTCAGTGTTGTGATATCTCTGTCTCTCGTTGTTGTGATATCTCTGTCTCGCGGTGTTGTGCTGTCTCTGTATCTTAGCATTGTCATATCTGCGTCTCTCGGTGTTGTGATATCTCTGTCTCTCGGTGTTGTGATATCTCTATATCTCGGTGTTGTGATATCTGTCTCTCGTTGTTGTGATATATCTGTCTCTCGGTGTTGTGACATCTCTGTCTCTCGGTGTTGTGATATCTCTGTCTCTCGGTGTTGTGATATACCTGACTCTAGCTGTTGTGATGTCTCTGTCTCTTGGTGTTGTATTATCTCTGTCTCTCAGTGTTGTGATATCTCTGTCTCTCGTTGTTGTGATATCTCTGTCTCGCGGTGTTGTGCTGTCTCTGTATCTTAGCATTGTCATATCTCCGTCTCTCGGTGTTGTGATATCTCTGTCTCTCGGTGTTGTGATATCTCTGTCACTCGTTGTTGTGATATATCTGTCTCTCGTTGTTGTGATGTCTCTGTCTCTCGGTGTTGTGATATCTCTGTCTCTCGTTGTTGTGATGTCTCTGTCTCTCGGTGTTGTGATGTCTCTGTCTCCCAGTCTTGTGATGTCCTGTCTCTTGGAGTTGTGATATCTCGTTGGCTCTGTGTTGTGATATCTCTGTCACTCGGTGTTGTGATATGTCTGCTCTCGGTGTAGTGATATCACTGTCTCTCGGTATTGTGATATGTCTTTCCCTCCGTGTTGTGATGTCTCTGTCTCTTGGTGTTGAGATATCTCAGTCTCTCGGTGTTGTGGTATCTCAGTCTCTCGGTGTTGTGATATCTCTGTCTCTCGGATTTCTGAGATCTCTGTCTCTCGGTGTTGTGATATCTGTGTCTCTCAGTGTTGTGATGTCTCTGTCTCTCGGTGTTGTGATATCTGTGTCTCTCAGTGTTGTGATGTATCTGTCTCTCGGTGTTATGATGTCTCTGTCTCTCAGTGTTGTGATGTCCTGTCTCTTGGAGTTGTGAATTTCGTTCTCTCTGTGTTGTGATATCTCTGTCACTCGGTGTTGTGATATGTCTGTCTCTCGGTGTAGTGATATCTCTGTCTCACGGTGTTGTGATATCTCTGTCACTCGGTCTTGTGATGTCTCTGTCTCTCAGTGTTGTGATGTCTCTGTCTCTCGGTGCTGTGCTGTCTCTGTCTCTCGGTTTTGTGTTAGCTCTGTCTCTCAGTGTTGTGATATCTCGGTGTCTCGGTGCTGTGCTGTCTCTGTCTCTCAGTGTTGTGATATCTCTGTCTTTCGGTGTTATGATATCTCGGTCTCTCGGTGTTGTGATATCACAGTCTCTCGGTGTTGTGATATCTCTGTCTCTCGGGGTGGCGATGTCTCTGTTCTCGGTGTTGTGAAATCTCTGTCTCTCGGTTTTGTGATATCTCTGTCTCTCGGTGTTTTAAACCCTCTGTCTCTCGGCGTTGTGATATCTGTCTCTCGTTGTTGTGATATATCTGTCTCTCGGTGGTGTGAAATCTCTGTCTCTCGGTGGTGTGATATCTCTGTCTCTCGGTGTTGTGATATCTCTGTCTCTCGGTGTTGTGATATCTTGGTGTCTAGGTGCTGTGCTATCTCTGTCTCTCGGTGTTGTGATATCTGTGTCTCTCGGTGTTATGATATCTCGGTCTCTCGGTGTCGTGATATCACAGTCTCTCGGTGTTGTAATATCTGTCTCTCGGTTTTGCGATGTCTCTGTTCTCGGTGTTATGAAATCTCTGCCTCTCGGTTTTGTGATATCTCTGTCTCTCGGTGTTGTAATCCCTCTGTCTCTCGGCGTAGTGATATGTCTGTCTCTCCGTGTTGTGATATCTCTGTCTCTCGGTGTTGTGATATCTCTATATCTCGGTGTTGTGATATCTGTCTCTCGTTATTTTGATATATCTGTCTCTCGGTGTTGTGATATCTCTGTCTCTCGGTGTTGTGATATCTCTGTTTCTCGGTGTTGTGATATACCTGACTCTCGTTGTTGTGATGTCTCTTTCTCTCAGTGTTGTGATGTCTCTGTCTCTCAGTGTTGTGATGTCTCTGTCACTCGGTGATGTGATATGTCTGTCTCTCGGTGTAGTGATATCTCTGTCACTCGTTGTTGTGATATATCTGTCTCTCTGTGCTGTGATATCTCTGTCTCACGGTGTTGTGATATCTCTGTCTCTCAGTGTTGTGTTGTCTCTGTCTCTCGGAGTTGTGATATCTCAGTCTCTCGGTGTTGTGATAACTCTGTATCTTGGCATTGTCATATCTCTGTCTCTCGGTGTTGTGATATCTCTGTCTCGCAGTGTTGTGCTGTCTCTGTATATTAGCATTGTCATATCTCTGTCTCTCGGTGTTGTGATATCTCTGTCTCTCTGTGTTGTGATATGTCTGTCTCTCTGTGCTGTGTTGTCTCTGTCTCTCGGTGTTGTGATATCTCTGTCTCTCAGTGTTGTGTTGTCTCTGTCTCTCGGTGTTGTGATATCTCTGTCTTTCGGTGTTGTGATATCTCTGTCTCTCAGTGTTGTGATGCCTCCGTCTCTCGGTGTTGTGATGTCTCTGTCACTCAGTGTTGTGATGTCCTTCTCTTGGAGTTGTAATATCTCGTTCAATCTGTGTTGTGATATCTCTGTCACTCGGTGTTGTGATATGTCTGTCTCTCGGTGTAGTGATATCTCTGTCTCATGGTGTTGTGATATCTCCGTCTCTCAGTGTTGTGATATCTCTGTCTCTCTGTGCTGTGATATGTCTGTCTCTCTGTGCTGTGACATCTCTGTCTCACGGTGTTGTGATATCTCTCTCTCTCAGTGTTGTGTTGTCTCTGTCTCTCGGTGTTGTGATATCTCTGTCTCTCGGTGTTGTGATATCTCTGTCTTTCGGTGTTGTGATATCTCTGTCTCTCGGTATTGTGATATGTCTGTCTCTCCGTGTTGTGATGTCTCTGTCTCTCGGTGTTGTGATATCTCAGTCTCTCGGTGTTGAGTTATCTCAGTCTCTCTGTGTTGTGGTATCTCAGTCTCTCGGTGTTGTGATATCTCTGTCTCTCGGATTTCTGAGATCTCTGTCTCTCGGTGTTGTGATATCTGTGTCTCTCAGTGTTGTGATGTCTCTGTCTCTCGGTGTTGTGATGTCTCTGTCTCTCGGTGTTGTGATGTCTCTGTCTCTCGGTGTTGTGATGTCTCTGTCTCTCAGTGTTTTGATGTCCTGTCTCTTGGAGTTGTGATATCTCGTTCCCTCTGTGTTGTGATATCTCTGTCACTCGGTGTTGTGATACGTCTGCTCTCGGTGTAGTGATATCACTGTCTCTCGCTATTGTGATATGTCTGTCCCTCCGTGTTGTGATGTCTCTGTCTCTCGGTGTTGAGATATCTCAGTCTCTCGGTGTTGTGGCATCTCAGTCTCTCGGTGTTGTGATATCTCTGTCTCTCGGATTTCTGATATCTCTGTCTCTCGGTGTTGTGATATCTGTGTCTCTCGGTGTTGTGATGTATCTGTCTCTCGGTGTTATGATGTCTCTGTCTCTCAGTGTTGTGATGTCCTGTCTCTTGGAGTTGTGAATTTCGTTCTCTCTGTGTTGTGATATCTCTGTCACTCGGTGTTGTGATATGTCTGTCTCTCGGTGTAGTGATATCTCTGTCTCACGGTGTTGTGATATCTCTGTCTCGCGGTGTTGTGCTGTCTCTGTATCTTAGCATTGTCATATCTCCGTCTCTCGGTGTTGTGATATGTCTGTCCCTCCGTGTTGTGATTTCTCAGTCTCTCGGTGTTGAGATATCTCAGTCTCTCGGTGT
Organism: Carcharodon carcharias; assembly: GCF_017639515.1. Classification (NCBI taxonomy): domain Eukaryota; kingdom Metazoa; phylum Chordata; class Chondrichthyes; order Lamniformes; family Lamnidae; genus Carcharodon; species Carcharodon carcharias. The sequence goes on along the minus strand of NW_024470665.1, from coordinate 798,583 downwards.
TGTGGCATTTCAGTCTCTCGGTGTTGTGATATCTCTGTCTCTCAGTGTTGTGATGTCTCTGTCTCTCGGTGTTGTGATGTCTCTGTCTCCCAGTGTTGTGATGTCCTGTCTCTTGGAGTTGTGATATCTCGTTCTCTCTTTGTTGTGATATCTCTGTCACTCGGTGTTGTGATATGTCTGCTCTCGGTGTAGTGATATCACTGTCTCTCGCTATTGTGATATGTCTGTCCCTCCGTGTTGTGATGTCTCTGTCTCTCGGTGTTGAGATATCTCAGTCTCTCGGTGTTGTGGCATCTCAGTCTCTCGGTGTTGTGATATCTCTGTCTCTCGGATTTCTGATATCTCTGTCTCTCGGTGTTGTGATATCTGTGTCTCTCAGTGTTGTGATGTATCTGTCTCTCGTTGTTGTGATGTCTCTGTCTCTCAGTGTTGTGATGTCCTGTCTCTTGGAGTTGTGAATTTCGTTCTCTCTGTGTTGTGATATCTCTGTCACTCGGTGTTGTGATATGTCTGTCTCTCGGTGTAGTGATATCTCTGTCTCACGGTGTTGTGATATATCTCTCTCTCGGTGTTGTGATGTCTCTGTCTCTCAGTGTTGTGATGTCTCTGTCTCTCGGTGCTGTGCTTTCTCTGTCTCTCGGTTTTGTGTTAGCTTTGTCTCTCAGTGTTGTGATATCTCGGTGTCTCGGTGCTGTGCTGTCTCTGTCTCTCGGTGTTGTGATATCTCTGTCTTTCGGTGTTATGATATCTCGGTCTCTCGGTGTTGTGATATCACAGTCTCTCGGTGTTGTGATATCTCTGTCTCTCGGGGTGGCGATGTCTCTGTTCTCGGTGTTGTGAAATCTCTGTCTCTCGGTTTTGTGATATCTCTGTCTCTCGGTGTTTTAAACCCTCTGTCTCTCGGCGTTGTGATATCTGTCTCTCGTTGTTGTGATATATCTGTCTCTCGGTGGTGTGAAATCTCTGTCTCTCGGTGGTGTGATATCTCTGTCTCTCGGTGTTGTGATATCTCTGTCTCTCGGTGTTGTGATATCTCGGTGTCTAGGTGCTGTGCTATCTCTGTCTCTCGGTGTTGTGATATCTGTGTCTCTCGGTGTTATGATATCTCAGTCTCTCGGTGTCGTGATATCACAGTCTCTCGGTGTTGTAATATCTGTCTCTCGGTTTTGCGATGTCTCTGTTCTCGGTGTTATGAAATCTCTGTCTCTCGGTTTTGTGATATCTCTGTCTCTCGGTGTTGTAATCCCTTTGTCCTCGGTGTTGTGATATCTCTGTCTCTCGGTGTTGTGATATCTCTGTCTCTCGGTGTTGTGATATCTCTGTCTCTCGGTTTGTGATATCTCTGTCTCTCGGTGTTGTGATATCTCTGTCTCTCAGTGTTGTGATATCTCTGTCTCTCGGTGTTGTGATATCTCTGTCTCTCGGTGTTGTGATGTCTCTGTCTCTCGGTGTTGTGATGTCTCTGTCTCTCGGTGTTGTGATATCTCTGTCTCTCGGTGTTGTGATATCTCGTCTCTCTGTGTTGTGATATCTCTGTCTCTCGGTGTTGTGATATCTCTGTCTCTCGGTGTTGTGATATCTCTGTCTCTCGGTGTTGTGATATCTCTGTCTCTCGGTGTTGTGATATCTCTGTCTCTCGGTGTTGTGATATCTCTGTCTCTCGGTGTTGTGATATCTCTGTCTCTCGGTGTTGTGATATCTCTGTCTTTCGGTGTTGTGATATCTCTGTCTCTCGGTATTGCGATATCTCTGTCTCTCCCTGTTGTGATGTCTCTGTCTCTCGGTGTTGTGATATCTCTGTCTCTCAGTGTTGTGATGTCTCTGTCTCTCGGTGTTGTGATGTCTCTGTCTCTCGGTGTTGTGATATCTCTGTCTCTCGGTGTTGTGATATCTCTGTCTCTCGGTGTTGTGATATCTCTGTCTCTCGGTGTTGTGATATATCTGACTATCGGTGTTGTGATGTCTCTGTCTCTCGGTGTTGTGATATCTCTGTCTCTCGGTGTTGTGATATCTCTGTCTCTCGGTGTTGTGATATCTCTGTCTCTCGGTGTTGTGATATCTCTGTCTCTCGGTGTTGTGATATCTCTGTCTCTCGGTGTTGTGATATCTCTGTCTCTCGGTGTTGTGATATCTCTGTCTCTCGGTGTTGTGATATCTCTGTCTCTCAGTGTTGTGATATCTCTGTCTCTCGTTGTTGTGATATCTCTGTCTCTCTTGTTGTGATATCTCTGTCTCTCGGTGTTGTGATATCTCGGCGTAGTGATATGTCTGTCTCTCCTTGTTGTGATATCTCTGTCTCTCGGTGTTGTGATATCTCTATAGCTCGGTGTTGTGATATCTGTTTCTCGTTATTTTGATATATCTGTCTCTCGGTGTTGTGATATCTCTGTCTCTCGGTGTTGTGTTGTGATATCTCTGTTTCTCGGTGTTGTGATATACCTGACTCTCGTTGTTGTGATGTCTCTTTCTCTCAGTGTTTTGATGTCTCTGTCTCTCGGTGTTGTGATGTCTCTGTCACTCGGTGATGTGATATGTCTGTCTCTCGGTGTAGTGATATCTCTGTCTCATGGTGTTGTGATATCTCTGTCTCTCAGTGTTGTGATATCTCTGTCTCTCTGTGTTGTGATATGTCTGTCTCTCTGTGCTGTGATATCTCTGTCTCACGGTGTTGTGATATCTCTCTCTCAGTGTTGTGTTGTCTCTGTCTCTCGGTGTTGTGCTGTCTCTGTCTCTCGGTGTTGTGATATCTCAGTCTCTCGGTGTTGTGATATCTCAATCTCTCGGTGTTGTGATATCTCAGTCTCTCGGTGTTGTGATATCTCTGTCTCTCCATGTTGTGATATCTCTGTCTCTCGGTGTTGTGATATCTCAGTCTCTCGGTGTTGTGATGTCTCTGTCTCTCGGTTTTGCGATGACTCTCTTCTCGGTGTTGTGATATCTCTGTCTCTCGGTGTTATGATATCTCGGTCTCTCGGTGATGTGATATCACAGTCTCTCGGTGTTGTGATATCTCTGTCTCTCGGTTTTGCGATATCTCTGTTCTCGGTGTTTTGAAATCTCAGTCTCTCGGTTTTGTGATATCTCTGTCTCTCGGTGTTGTAATCACTCTGTCTCTCGGTGTTGTGATATCTCTGTTTCTCAGTGTTGTGTTATCTCTGTCTCTCGGTGTTGTGATATCTCTGTCTCTCTGTGTTGTGATATGTCTGTCTCTCTGTGCTGTGATATCTCTGTCTCACGGTGTTGTGATATCTCTGTCTCTCAGTGTTGTGTTGTCTCTGTCTCTCGGTGTTGTGATATATCTGTCTCTCAGTGTTGTGTTGTCTCTGTCTCTCGGTGTTGTGATATCTCTGTCTTTCGGTGTTGTGATATCTCTGTCTCTCAGTATTGTGATATATCTGTCCCTCCGTTTTGTGATGTCTCTGTCTCTCGGTGTTGAGATATCTCAGTCTCTCGGTGTTGTGATATCTCTGTCTCTCGGTTTTCTGATATCTCTGTCTCTCGGTGTTGTGAAATCTGTGTCTCGCAGTGTTGTGCTGTCTCTGTATATTAGCATTGTCATATCTCTGTCTCTCGGCGTTGTGATATCTCTGTCTCTCGGTGTTGTGATATCTCTGTCTCTCGGTGTTGTGATAACTCTGTCACTCGTTGTTGTGATATATCTGTCTCTCATTGTTGTGATGTCTCTGTCTCTCGATGTTGTGATGTCTCTGTCTCTCTTTCTTGTGATGTCTCTGTCTCTCGTTGTTGTGATGTCTCTGTCTCTCAGTGTTGTGATGACCTGTCTCTAGGAGTTGTGAATTTCGTTCTCTCTGTGTTGTGATATCTCTGTCACTCGGTGTTGTGATATGTCTGTCTCTCGGTGTAGTGATATCTCTGTCTCACGGCATTGTGATATCTCTGTATCTCGGTCTTGTGATGTCTCTGTCTCTAGGTGTTGTGATGTCTCTCTCTCTCGGTGCTGTGCTGTCTCTGTCTCTCGGTTTTGTGTTAGCTCTGTCTCTCAGTGTTGTGATATCTCGGTGTCTCGGTGCTGTGCTGTCTCTGTCTCTCAGTGTTGTGATATCTCTGTCTCTCGGTGTTATGATATCTCGGTCTCTCGGTGTTGTGATATCACAGTCTCTCTGTGTTGTGATATCTCTGTCTCTCGGTGTTGTGATATCTCTGTCTCTCAGTATTGTGATATGTCTGTCTCTCCGTGTTGTGATGTCTCTGTCTCTCGGTGTTGTGGTATCTCAGTCTCTCGGTGTTGTGATATCTCAGTCTCTCGGTGTTGTGATATCTCAGTCTCTCGGTGTTGTGATATTTCAGTCTCTCGGTGTTGTGATATCTCTGTCTCTCGGTGTTGTGATATCTCTTTCTCTTTGTGTTTTATTCCCTCTGTCTCTCAGTGTTGTGATCTATCTGTCTCTCGGTGTCCTGGTGTCTCTGTCTCGGAGTTGTGATATCTCAGTCTCTCGGTGTAGTGATAACTCTGTATCTTAGCATTGTCATATCTCTGTCTCTCGGTGTTGTGATATCTGTGTCTCGCGGTGTTGTGCTGTCTCTGTATATTAGCATTGTCATATCTCTTTCACCCGGCGTTGTGATATCTCTGTCTCTCGGTGTGGTGATAACTCTGTCTCTCGGTGTTGTGATATCTCTGTCTCTCGGTGTTGTGATATCTCTGTCTCTCGTTGTCGTGATATATCTGTCTCTCGTTGTGATGTCTCTGTCTCTCGGTATTGTGATGTCTCTGTCTCTCAGTGTTGTGATGTCTCTGTCTCTCGGTGTTGTGATGTCTCTGTCTCTCAGTGTTGTGATGTCCTGTCTCTTGGAGTTGTGATATCTCGTTCTCTCTGTGTTGTGATATCTCTGTCACTCGGTGTTGTGAAATGTCTGCTCTCGGTGTAGTGATATCCCTGTCTCACGGTGTTGTGATATATCTGTCTCTCAGTGTTGTGATATCTCTGTCTCACGGTGTTGTGATATCTCTGTCTCTCAATGTTGTGATATCTCTGTCTCTCGGTGATGTGATATCTCGGTCTCTCAGTGTTGTGATATCTCTGTCTCTCGGTGTTGTGATATCTCTGTCTCTTAGTGTTGTGATACTTCTGTCTCTAGGTGTAGTGATATCTCTGTCTCTCAGTGTTGTGATATTTCTGTCTCTCGGTGTTGTGCTATCTCGGTCTCTCAGTGTTGTGTAGTCTCCGTCTCTCGGTGTTGTGATATCTCTTCTCTCGGTGTTGTTATATCTCTGTCTTTCGGTGTTGTGATATCTCTGTCTCTCGGTATTGTGATATCTCTGTCTCTCCCTGTTGTGATGTCTCTGTCTCTCAGTATTGTGATATCTCAGTGTCTAGGCGTTGTGATATCTCTGTCTCTCAGTGTTGTGATATCTCTGTCTCTCGGTGTTATGATATCTCGGTCTCTCAGTGTTGTGATATCACAGTCTCTCGGTGTTGTGATATCTCTGGCTCTCGGTTTTGCGATGTCTCTGTTCTCGGTATTGTGAAATCTCTGTCTCTCGGTTTTGCGATTTCTCTGTCTCTCGGTGTTGTAATCCCTCTGTCTCTCGGCGTTGTGATATCTCTGTCTCTCAGTGTTGTGATATCTCTGTCTCTCGGTGTTGTGATATCTCTATATCTCGGTGTTGTGATATCTGTCTCTCGTTGTTGTGATATATCTGTCTCTCGGTGTTGTGACATCTCTGTCTCTCGGTGTTGTGATATCTCTGTCTCTCGGTGTTGTGATATACCTGACTCTCGCTGTTGTGATGTCTCTGTCTCTTGGTGTTGTATTATCTCTGTCTCTCAGTGTTGTGATATCTCTGTCTCTCGTTGTTGTGATATCTCTGTCTCGCGGTGTTGTGCTGTCTCTGTATCTTAGCATTGTCATATCTGCGTCTCTCGGTGTTGTGATATCTCTGTCTCTCGGTGTTGTGATATCTCTATATCTCGGTGTTGTGATATCTGTCTCTCGTTGTTGTGATATATCTGTCTCTCGGTGTTGTGACATCTCTGTCTCTCGGTGTTGTGATATCTCTGTCTCTCGGTGTTGTGATATACCTGACTCTAGCTGTTGTGATGTCTCTGTCTCTTGGTGTTGTATTATCTCTGTCTCTCAGTGTTGTGATATCTCTGTCTCTCGTTGTTGTGATATCTCTGTCTCGCGGTGTTGTGCTGTCTCTGTATCTTAGCATTGTCATATCTCCGTCTCTCGGTGTTGTGATATCTCTGTCCCTCGGTGTTGTGATATCTCTGTCACTCGTTGTTGTGATATATCTGTCTCTCGTTGTTGTGATGTCTCTGTCACTCGGTGTTGTGATATCTCTGTCTCTCGTTGTTGTGATGTCTCTGTCTCTCGGTGTTGTGATGTCTCTGTCTCCCAGTCTTGTGATGTCCTGTCTCTTGGAGTTGTGATATCTCGTTGGCTCTGTGTTGTGATATCTCTGTCACCCGGTGTTGTGATATGTCTGCTCTCGGTGTAGTGATATCACTGTCTCTCGGTATTGTGATATGTCTTTCCCTCCGTGTTGTGATGTCTCTGTCTCTTGGTGTTGAGATATCTCAGTCTCTCGGTGTTGTGGTATCTCAGTCTCTCGGTGTTGTGATATCTCTGTCTCTCGGATTTCTGAGATCTCTGTCTCTCGGTGTTGTGATATCTGTGTCTCTCAGTGTTGTGATGTCTCTGTCTCTCGGTGTTGTGATATCTGTGTCTCTCAGTGTTGTGATGTATCTGTCTCTCGGTGTTATGATGTCTCTGTCTCTCAGTGTTGTGATGTCCTGTCTCTTGGAGTTGTGAATTTCGTTCTCTCTGTGTTGTGATATCTCTGTCACTCGGTGTTGTGATATGTCTGTCTCTCGGTGTAGTGATATCTCTGTCTCACGGTGTTGTGATATCTCTGTCACTCGGTCTTGTGATGTCTCTGTCTCTCAGTGTTGTGATGTCTCTGTCTCTCGGTGCTGTGCTGTCTCTGTCTCTCGGTTTTGTGTTAGCTCTGTCTCTCAGTGTTGTGATATCTCGGTGTCTCGGTGCTGTGCTGTCTCTGTCTCTCGGTGTTGTGATATCTCTGTCTTTCGGTGTTATGATATCTCGGTCTCTCGGTGTTGTGATATCACAGTCTCTCGGTGTTGTGATATCTCTGTCTCTCGGGGTGGCGATGTCTCTGTTCTCGGTGTTGTGAAATCTCTGTCTCTCGGTTTTGTGATATCTCTGTCTCTCGGTGTTTTAAACCCTCTGTCTCTCGGCGTTGTGATATCTGTCTCTCGTTGTTGTGATATATCTGTCTCTCGGTGGTGTGAAATCTCTGTCTCTCGGTGGTGTGATATCTCTGTCTCTCGGTGTTGTGATATCTCTGTCTCTCGGTGTTGTGATATCTTGGTGTCTAGGTGCTGTGCTATCTCTGTCTCTCGGTGTTGTGATATCTGTGTCTCTCGGTGTTATGATATCTCGGTCTCTCGGTGTCGTGATATCACAGTCTCTCGGTGTTGTAATATCTGTCTCTCGGTTTTGCGATGTCTCTGTTCTCGGTGTTATGAAATCTCTGCCTCTCGGTTTTGTGATATCTCTGTCTCTCGGTGTTGTAATCCCTCTGTCTCTCGGCGTAGTGATATGTCTGTCTCTCCGTGTTGTGATATCTCTGTCTCTCGGTGTTGTGATATCTCTATATCTCGGTGTTGTGATATCTGTCTCTCGTTATTTTGATATATCTGTCTCTCGGTGTTGTGATATCTCTGTCTCTCGGTGTTGTGATATCTCTGTTTCTCGGTGTTGTGATATACCTGACTCTCGTTGTTGTGATGTCTCTTTCTCTCAGTGTTGTGATGTCTCTGTCTCTCAGTGTTGTGATGTCTCTGTCACTCGGTGATGTGATATGTCTGTCTCTCGGTGTAGTGATATCTCTGTCACTCGTTGTTGTGATATATCTGTCTCTCTGTGCTGTGATATCTCTGTCTCACGGTGTTGTGATATCTCTGTCTCTCAGTGTTGTGTTGTCTCTGTCTCTCGGAGTTGTGATATCTCAGTCTCTCGGTGTTGTGATAACTCTGTATCTTGGCATTGTCATATCTCTGTCTCTCGGTGTTGTGATATCTCTGTCTCGCAGTGTTGTGCTGTCTCTGTATATTAGCATTGTCATATCTCTGTCTCTCGGTGTTGTGATATCTCTGTCTCTCTGTGTTGTGATATGTCTGTCTCTCTGTGCTGTGTTGTCTCTGTCTCTCGGTGTTGTGATATCTCTGTCTCTCAGTGTTGTGTTGTCTCTGTCTCTCGGTGTTGTGATATCTCTGTCTTTCGGTGTTGTGATATCTCTGTCTCTCAGTGTTGTGATGCCTCCGTCTCTCGGTGTTGTGATGTCTCTGTCACTCAGTGTTGTGATGTCCTTCTCTTGGAGTTGTAATATCTCGTTCAATCTGTGTTGTGATATCTCTGTCACTCGGTGTTGTGATATGTCTGTCTCTCGGTGTAGTGATATCTCTGTCTCATGGTGTTGTGATATCTCCGTCTCTCAGTGTTGTGATATCTCTGTCTCTCTGTGCTGTGATATGTCTGTCTCTCTGTGCTGTGACATCTCTGTCTCACGGTGTTGTGATATCTCTCTCTCTCAGTGTTGTGTTGTCTCTGTCTCTCGGTGTTGTGATATCTCTGTCTCTCGGTGTTGTGATATCTCTGTCTTTCGGTGTTGTGATATCTCTGTCTCTCGGTATTGTGATATGTCTGTCTCTCCGTGTTGTGATGTCTCTGTCTCTCGGTGTTGTGATATCTCAGTCTCTCGGTGTTGAGTTATCTCAGTCTCTCTGTGTTGTGGTATCTCAGTCTCTCGGTGTTGTGATATCTCTGTCTCTCGGATTTCTGAGATCTCTGTCTCTCGGTGTTGTGATATCTGTGTCTCTCAGTGTTGTGATGTCTCTGTCTCTCGGTGTTGTGATGTCTCTGTCTCTCGGTGTTGTGATGTCTCTGTCTCTCGGTGTTGTGATGTCTCTGTCTCTCAGTGTTTTGATGTCCTGTCTCTTGGAGTTGTGATATCTCGTTCCCTCTGTGTTGTGATATCTCTGTCACTCGGTGTTGTGATACGTCTGCTCTCGGTGTAGTGATATCACTGTCTCTCGCTATTGTGATATGTCTGTCCCTCCGTGTTGTGATGTCTCTGTCTCTCGGTGTTGAGATATCTCAGTCTCTCGGTGTTGTGGCATCTCAGTCTCTCGGTGTTGTGATATCTCTGTCTCTCGGATTTCTGATATCTCTGTCTCTCGGTGTTGTGATATCTGTGTCTCTCGGTGTTGTGATGTATCTGTCTCTCGGTGTTATGATGTCTCTGTCTCTCAGTGTTGTGATGTCCTGTCTCTTGGAGTTGTGAATTTCGTTCTCTCTGTGTTGTGATATCTCTGTCACTCGGTGTTGTGATATGTCTGTCTCTCGGTGTAGTGATATCTCTGTCTCACGGTGTTGTGATATCTCTGTCTCGCGGTGTTGTGCTGTCTCTGTATCTTAGCATTGTCATATCTCCGTCTCTCGGTGTTGTGATATGTCTGTCCCTCCGTGTTGTGATTTCTCAGTCTCTCGGTGTTGAGATATCTCAGTCTCTCGCTGTTGTGGCATTTCAGTCTCTCGGTGTTGTGATATCTCTGTCTCTCAGTGTTGTGATGTCTCTGTCTCTCGGTGTTGTGATGTCTCTGTCTCCCAGTGTTGTGATGTCCTGTCTCTTGGAGTTGTGATATCTCGTTCTCTCTTTGTTGTGATATCTCTGTCACTCGGTGTTGTGATATGTCTGCTCTCGGTGTAGTGATATCACTGTCTCTCGCTATTGTGATATGTCTGTCCCTCCGTGTTGTGATGTCTCTGTCTCTCGGTGTTGAGATATCTCAGTCTCTCGGTGTTGTGGCATCTCAGTCTCTCGGTGTTGTGATATCTCTGTCTCTCGGATTTCTGATATCTCTGTCTCTCGGTGTTGTGATATCTGTGTCTCTCAGTGTTGTGATGTATCTGTCTCTCGTTGTTGTGATGTCTCTGTCTCTCAGTGTTGTGATGTCCTGTCTCTTGGAGTTGTGAATTTCGTTCTCTCTGTGTTGTGATATCTCTGTCACTCGGTGTTGTGATATGTCTGTCTCTCGGTGTAGTGATATCTCTGTCTCACGGTGTTGTGATATATCTCTCTCTCGGTGTTGTGATGTCTCTGTCTCTCAGTGTTGTGATGTCTCTGTCTCTCGGTGCTGTGCTTTCTCTGTCTCTCGGTTTTGTGTTAGCTTTGTCTCTCAGTGTTGTGATATCTCGGTGTCTCGGTGCTGTGCTGTCTCTGTCTCTCGGTGTTGTAATCCCTTTGTCTCTCGGCGTAGTGATATGTCTGTCTCTCCTTGTTGTGATATCTCTGTCTCTCGGTGTTGTGATATCTCTATAGCTCGGTGTTGTGATATCTGTTTCTCGTTATTTTGATATATCTGTCTCTCGGTGTTGTGATATCTCTGTCTCTCGGTGTTGTGATATCTCTGTTTCTCGGTGTTGTGATATACCTGACTCTCGTTGTTGTGATGTCTCTTTCTCTCAGTGTTTTGATGTCTCTGTCTCTCGGTGTTGTGATGTCTCTGTCACTCGGTGATGTGATATGTCTGTCTCTCGGTGTAGTGATATCTCTGTCTCACGGTGTTGTGATATCTCTGTCTCTCAGTGTTGTGATATCTCTGTCTCTCTGTGTTGTGATATGTCTGTCTCTCTGTGCTGTGATATCTCTGTCTCACGGTGTTGTGATATCTCTCTCTCAGTGTTGTGTTGTCTCTGTCTCTCGGTGTTGTGCTGTCTCTGTCTCTCGGTGTTGTGATATCTCAGTCTCTCGGTGTTGTGATATCTCAATCTCTCGGTGTTGTGATATCTCAGTCTCTCGGTGTTGTGATATCTCTGTCTCTCCATGTTGTGATATCTCTGTCTCTCGGTGTTGTGATATCTCAGTCTCTCGGTGTTGTGATGTCTCTGTCTCTCGGTTTTGCGATGACTCTCTTCTCGGTGTTGTGATATCTCTGTCTCTCGGTGTTATGATATCTCGGTCTCTCGGTGATGTGATATCACAGTCTCTCGGTGTTGTGATATCTCTGTCTCTCGGTTTTGCGATATCTCTGTTCTCGGTGTTTTGAAATCTCAGTCTCTCGGTTTTGTGATATCTCTGTCTCTCGGTGTTGTAATCACTCTGTCTCTCGGTGTTGTGATATCTCTGTTTCTCAGTGTTGTGTTATCTCTGTCTCTCGGTGTTGTGATATCTCTGTCTCTCTGTGTTGTGATATGTCTGTCTCTCTGTGCTGTGATATCTCTGTCTCACGGTGTTGTGATATCTCTGTCTCTCAGTGTTGTGTTGTCTCTGTCTCTCGGTGTTGTGATATATCTGTCTCTCAGTGTTGTGTTGTCTCTGTCTCTCGGTGTTGTGATATCTCTGTCTTTCGGTGTTGTGATATCTCTGTCTCTCAGTATTGTGATATATCTGTCCCTCCGTTTTGTGATGTCTCTGTCTCTCGGTGTTGAGATATCTCAGTCTCTCGGTGTTGTGATATCTCTGTCTCTCGGTTTTCTGATATCTCTGTCTCTCGGTGTTGTGAAATCTGTGTCTCGCAGTGTTGTGCTGTCTCTGTATATTAGCATTGTCATATCTCTGTCTCTCGGCGTTGTGATATCTCTGTCTCTCGGTGTTGTGATATCTCTGTCTCTCGGTGTTGTGATAACTCTGTCACTCGTTGTTGTGATATATCTGTCTCTCATTGTTGTGATGTCTCTGTCTCTCGATGTTGTGATGTCTCTGTCTCTCTTTCTTGTGATGTCTCTGTCTCTCGTTGTTGTGATGTCTCTGTCTCTCAGTGTTGTGATGACCTGTCTCTAGGAGTTGTGAATTTCGTTCTCTCTGTGTTGTGATATCTCTGTCACTCGGTGTTGTGATATGTCTGTCTCTCGGTGTAGTGATATCTCTGTCTCACGGCATTGTGATATCTCTGTATCTCGGTCTTGTGATGTCTCTGTCTCTAGGTGTTGTGATGTCTCTCTCTCTCGGTGCTGTGCTGTCTCTGTCTCTCGGTTTTGTGTTAGCTCTGTCTCTCAGTGTTGTGATATCTCGGTGTCTCGGTGCTGTGCTGTCTCTGTCTCTCAGTGTTGTGATATCTCTGTCTCTCGGTGTTATGATATCTCGGTCTCTCGGTGTTGTGATATCACAGTCTCTCTGTGTTGTGATATCTCTGTCTCTCGGTGTTGTGATATCTCTGTCTCTCAGTATTGTGATATGTCTGTCTCTCCGTGTTGTGATGTCTCTGTCTCTCGGTGTTGTGGTATCTCAGTCTCTCGGTGTTGTGATATCTCAGTCTCTCGGTGTTGTGATATCTCAGTCTCTCGGTGTTGTGATATTTCAGTCTCTCGGTGTTGTGATATCTCTGTCTCTCGGTGTTGTGATATCTCCTTTCTCTTTGTGTTTTATTCCCTCTGTCTCTCTGTGTTGTGATATCTCTGTCTCTCGGTGTTGTGATATCTCTGTCTCTCGGTGTTGTGATATCTCTGTCTCTCGGTGTTGTGATATCTGTCTCTCGGTTTGTGATGTCTCTGTCTCTCGGTGTTGTGATATCTCTGTCTCTCGGTGTTGTGATATCTCTGTCTCTCGGTGTTGTGATATCTCTGTCTCTCGGTGTTGTGATATCTCTGTCTCTCGTGTTGTGATATCTCTGTCTCTCGGTGTTGTGATATCTCTGTCTCTCGGTGTTGTGATATCTGTCTCTCGTGTTGTGATATCTCTGTCTCTCGGTGTTGTGATATCTCTGTCTCTCGGTGTTGTGATATCTCTGTCTCTCGGTGTTGTGATATCTCTGTCTCTCGGTGTTGTGATATCTCTGTCTCTCGTTGTTGTGATGTCTCTGTCTCTGGTGTTGTGATATCTCTGTCTCTCGGTGTTGTGATATCTCTGTCTCTCGGTGTTGTGATATCTCTGTCTCTCGGTGTTGTGATATCTCTGTCTCTCGGTGTTGTGATATCTCTGTCTCTCTGTGTTGTGATATCTCTGTCTCTCGGTGTTGTGATATCTCTGTCTCTCGGTGTTGTGATGTCTCTGTCTCTCGGTGTTGTGATATCTCTGTCTCTCGGTGTTGTGATATCTCTGTCTCTTGGCATTGTGATATCTCTGTCTCTCGGTGTTGTGATATCTCTGTCTCTCAGTGTTGTGATGTCTCTGTCTCTTAGCATTGTGATATCTCTGTCTCTCGGTGTTGTGATATCTCTGTCTCTCGGTGTTGTGATATCTCTGTCTCTCGGTGTTGTGATATCTCTGTCTCTCGGTGTTGTGATATCTCTGTCTCTCGGTGTTGTGATATCTCTGTCTCTCGGTGTTGTGATATCTCTGTCTCTCGGTGTTGTGATATCTCTGTCTCTCAGTGTTGTGATGCCTCTGTCTCTCGGTGTTGTGATGTCTCTGTCTCTCAGTGTTGTGATGTCCTTCTCTTGGTGTTGTGATATCTCGTTCTCTCTGTGTTGTGATATCTCTGTCTCTCGGTGTTGTGATATGTCTGTCTCTCGGTGTTGTGATATCTCTGTCTCTGGTGTTGTGATATCTCTGTCTCTCAGTGTTGTGATATCTCTGTCTCTCGGTGTTGTGATATCTCTGTCTCTCTGTGTTGTGATATCTCTGTCTCTCGGTGTTGTGATATCTCTGTCTCTCAGTGTTGTGTGTCTCTGTCTCTCGGTGTTGTGATATCTCTGTCTCTCGGTGTTGTGATATCTCTGTCTCTCGGTGTTGTGATATCTCTGTCTCTCGGTGTTGTGATATGTCTGTCTCTCCGTGTTGTGATATCTCTGTCTCTCGGTGTTGTGATATCTCAGTCTCTCGGTGTTGTGATATCTCTGTCTCTCGGTGTTGTGATATCTCTGTCTCTCGGTTTTGTGATATCTCTGTCTCTCGGTGTTGTGATATCTGTGTCTCTCAGTGTTGTGATGTCTCTGTCTCTCGGTGTTGTGATGTCTCTGTCTCTCGGTGTTGTGATGTCTCTGTCTCTCGGTGTTGTGATGTCTCTGTCTCTCAGTGTTTTGATGTCCTGTCTCTTGGTGTTGTGATATCTCGTTCTCTCTGTGTTGTGATATCTCTGTCTCTCGTGTTGTGATACTCTGCTCTCGGTGTTGTGATATCTCTGTCTCTCGGTGTTGTGATATGTCTGTCTCTCGTGTTGTGATGTCTCTGTCTCTCGGTGTTGTGATATCTCTGTCTCTCGGTGTTGTGATATCTCTGTCTCTCGGTGTTGTGATATCTCTGTCTCTCGGTTTGTGATATCTCTGTCTCTCGGTGTTGTGATATCTGTGTCTCTCAGTGTTGTGATGTATCTGTCTCTCGGTGTTGTGATGTCTCTGTCTCTCAGTGTTGTGATGTCCTGTCTCTTGGTGTTGTGAATTCGTTCTCTCTGTGTTGTGATATCTCTGTCTCTCGGTGTTGTGATATGTCTGTCTCTCGGTGTTGTGATATCTCTGTCTCACGGTGTTGTGATATCTCTGTCACTCGGTTTGTGGATGTCTCTGTTCTTCAGTGTTGTGATAGTCTCTGTCTCTCGGTGCTGTGCTGTCTCTGGTCTCTCGGGTTTTGTGTTAGCTCTGTCTCTCAGTGTGTGTGATATCTCGGTGTCTCGGTGCTGTGCTGTCTCTGTCTCTCGGTGTTGTGATATCTCTGTCTTTCGGTGTTATGAATCTCGGTCTCTCGGTGTTGTGATATCACAGTCTCTCGGTGTTGTGATTTCTCTGTCTCTCGGGGTGGCGATGTCTCTGTTCTCGGTGTTGTGAAATCTCTGTCTCTCGTTTGTGATATCTCTGTCTCTCGGTGTTTTTAACCTCTGGTCTCTCGGCGTTTGTGATATCTGTCTCTCGTTGTTGTGATATCTCTGTCTCCGGTGGTGTGAAATCTCTGTCTCTCGGTGGTTGTGTGATATCTCTGTCTCTCGGTGTTGTGATATCTCTGTCCTCTCGGTGTTGTGATATCTCTGTGTCTCGGTGTTGTGATATCTCTGTCTCTCGGTGTTGTGATGTCTCTGTCTCTCGGTGTTGTGATGTCTCTGTCTCTCGGTGTTGTGATGTCTCTGTCTCTCGGTGTTGTGATGTCTCTGTCTCTCAGTGTTGTGATGTCCTGTCTCTTGGTGTTGTAATATCTCGTTCTCTCTGTGTTGTGATATCTCTGTCACTCGGTGTTGTGATATGTCTGTCTCTCGGTGTAGTGATATCTCTGTCTCATGGTGTTGTGATATCTCTGTCTCTCAGTGTTGTGATGTCTCTGTCTCTCTGTGTTGTGATATGTCTGTCTCTCTGTGCTGTGATATCTCTGTCTCTCGGTGTTGTGATATCTCTGTCTCTCAGTGTTGTGTTGTCTCTGTCTCTCGGTGTTGTGATATCTCTGTCTCTCAGTGTTGTGTTGTCTCTGTCTCTCGGTGTTGTGATATCTCTGTCTCTCGGTGTTGTGATATCTCTGTCTCTCGGTGTTGTGATATCTCTGTCTCTCGGTGTTGTGATATCTCTGTCTCTCGTGTTGTGATGTCTCTGTCTCTCGTTGTTGTGATATCTCTGTCTCTCGGTGTTGTGATATCTCTGTCTCTCGGTGTTGTGATATCTCTGTCTCTCGGTGTTGTGATATCTCTGTCTCTCCGTGTTGTGATATCTCTGTCACTCGGTGTTGTGATATCTCTGTCTCTCGGTGTTGTGATATCTCTGTCTCTTTGTGTTTTATTCCCTCTGTCTCTCAGTGTTGTGATGTCTCTGTCTCTCGGTGTTGTGTGTCTGTCTCTCGGTGTTGTGATATCTCTGTCTCTCGGTGTTGTGATAACTCTGTCTTAGCATTGTGATATCTCTGTCTCTCGGTGTTGTGATATCTCTGTCTCTCGGTGTTGTGCTGTCTCTGTATATTAGCATTGTGATATCTCTGTCTCTCGGTGTTGTGATATCTCTGTCTCTCGGTGTGGTGATATCTCTGTCTCTCGGTGTTGTGATATCTCTGTCTCTCGGTGTTGTGATATCTCTGTCTCTCGCTGTTGTGATATACCTGACTATCGCTGTTGTGATGTCTCTGTCTCTTGGTGTTGTGATGTCTCTGTCTCTCTGTGTTGTGATGTCTCTGTCTCTCAGTGTTGTGATGTCTCTGTCTCTCGGTGTTGTGATGTCTCTGTCTCTCAGTGTTGTGATGTCTCTGTCTCTTGGTGTTGTGATATCTCTTTCTCTCTGTGTTGTGATATCTCTGTCACTCGGTGTTGTGATATGTCTGTCTCTCGGTGTTGTGATATCTCTGTCTCTCCGTGTTGTGATGTCTCTGTCTCTCAGTGTTGTGATATCTCTGTCTCTCGGTGTTGTGATATCTCTGTCTCTCGGTGTTGTGATATCTCTGTCTCTCGGTGTTGTGATATCTCTGTCTCTCGGTGTTGTGATATCTCTGTCTCTCAGTGTTGTGATGTCTCTGTCTCTCGGTGTTGTGATATCTCTGTCTCTCGGTGTTGTGATATCTCTGTCTCTCGGTGTTGTGATATCTCTGTCTCTCGGTGTTGTGATGTCTCTGTCTCTCTCGGTGTTGTGATGTCTCTGTCTCTCGGTGTTGTGATATCTCTGTCTCTCGGTGTTGTGATACTTCTGTCTCTCGGTGTTGTGATATCTCTGTCTCTCAGTGTTGTGATATCTCTGTCTCTCGGTGTTGTGATATCTCTGTCTCTCGGTGTTGTGATATCTCTGTCTCTCGGTGTTGTGATATCTCTGTCTCTCGGTGTTGTGATATCTCTGTCTCTCGGTGTTGTGATATCTCTGTCTCTCGGTTTGTGATTCTCTGTCTCTCGGTGTTGTGATATCTCTGTCTCTCGGTGTTGTGATATCTCTGTCTCTCAGTGTTGTGATATCTCTGTCTCTCGGTGTTGTGATATCTCTGTCTCTCGGTGTTGTGATATCTGTCTCTCGTTGTTGTGATATCTCTGTCTCTCGGTGTTGTGATATCTCTGTCTCTCGGTGTTGTGATATCTCTGTCTCTCGGTGTTGTGATATCTCTTCTCTCGGTGTTGTGATATCTCTGTCTCTCGGTGTTGTGATACCTCTGTCTCTCGGTGTTGTGATGTCTCTGTCTCTCAGTGTTGTGATACCTCTGTCTCTCGGTGTTGTGATATCTCTGTCTCTCGGTGTTGTGATATCTCTGTCTCTCGGTGTTGTGATATCTCTGTCTCTCAGTGTTGTGATATCTCTGTCTCTCGGTGTTGTGATATCTCTGTCTCTCGGTTTTGTGATATCTCTGTCTCTCGGTGTTGTAATATCTCTGTCTCTCGGTGTTGTGATATCTCTGTCTCTCGGTGTTGTGATATCCTGTCTCTCGTTGTTGTGATGTCTCTGTCTCTCAGTGTTGTGATATCTCTGTCTCTCGGTGTTGTGATGTCTCTGTCTCTCGGTGTTGTGATATCTCTGTCTCTCGGTGTTGTGATATCTCTGTCTCTCGGTGTTGTGATATCTCTGTCTCTCAGTGTTGTGATATCTCTGTCTCTCTGTGTTGTGATATGTCTGTCTCTCTGTGTTGTGATATCTCTGTCTCTCGGTGTTGTGATATCTCTGTCTCTCAGTGTTGTGATGTCTCTGTCTCTCGGTGTTGTGATATCTCTGTCTCTCAGTGTTGTGATGTCTCTGTCTCTCGGTGTTGTGATATCTCTGTCTCTCGGTGTTGTGATATCTCTGTCTCTCGGTGTTGTGATATCTCTGTCTCTCGGTGTTGTGATATCTCTGTCTCTCGGTGTTGTGATATCTCTGTCTCTCGGTGTTGTGATGTCTCTGTCTCTCGGTTGTTGTGATGTCTCTCTTCTCGGTGTTGTGATATCTCTGTCTCTCGGTGTTGTGATATCTCGTCTCTCGGTGTTGTGATATCTCTGTCTCTCGGTGTTGTGATATCTCTGTCTCTCGGTTTTGTGATATCTCTGTCTCTCAGTGTTGTGATCACTCTGTCTCTCGGTGTTGTGATATCTCTGTCTCTCAGTGTTGTGATATCTCTGTCTCTCGGTGTTGAGATATCTCTGTCTCTCGGTGTTGTGTTATCTGTGTCTCTCAGTGTTGTGATGTCTCTGTCTCTCGGTGTTGTGATATCTCTGTCTCTCGGTGTTGTGATCACTCTGTCTCTCGGTGTTGTGATATCTCTGTCTCTCAGTGTTGTGATATCTCTGTCTCTCGGTGTTGTGATATCTCTGTCTCTCGGTGTTGTGATATCTGTCTCTCGTGTTTTGATATTTGTCTCTCGGTGTTGTGATATCTCTGTCTCTCAGTGTTGTGATGTCTCTGTCTCTCGGTGTTGTGATATCTCTGTCTCTCAGTGTTGTGATGTCTCTGTCTCTCGGTGTTGTGATATCTCTGTCTCTCGGTGTTGTGATATCTCTGTCTCTCGGTTTTGTGTGAGCTCTGTCTCTCAGTGTTGTGATATCTCGGTCTCTCGGTGTTGTGATGTCTCTGTCTCTCGGTGTTGTGATATCTCTGTCTCTCGGTGTTTGGATATTCTCGGTTCTCTCGGTGTTGTGATATCACAGTCTCTCGGTGTTGTGATATCTCTGTCTCTCGGGGGTGGCGATGTCTCTGTTCTCGGTGTTGTGAAATCTCTGTCTCTCGGTTTTGTGATATCTCTGTCTCTCGGTGTTTTAAACCCTCTGTCTCTCGGCGTTTGTGATATCTGTCTCTCGTTGTTGTGATATATCTGTCTCTCGGTGGTGTGAAATCTCTGTCACTCGGTGGTGTGATATCTCTGTCTCTCGGTGTTGTGATATCTTGTCTCTCGTGTTGTGATATCTCGGTGTTAGGTGCTGTGCAATCTCTGTCTCTCGGTGTTGTGATATCTGTGTCTCTCGGTGTTATGATATCTCAGTCTCTCGGTGTCGTGATATCCACAGTCTCTCGGTGTTGTAATATCTGTCTCTCAGGTTTTGGCGATGTCTCTGTTCTCGGTGTTATGAAAATCTCTGTCTCTCGGTTTTGTGATATCTCTGTCTCTCGGGTGTTGAATCCCTTTGTCTCTCGGCGTAGTGATATGTCTGTCTCTCCTTGTTGTGATATCTCTGTCTTCTTCGTGTTGTGATATCTCTATAGCATCGGTGTTGTGATATCTGTTTCTCGTTATTTTGATATATCTGTCCTCTCGGTGTTGTGATATCTCTGTCTCTCGGTGTTGTGATATCTCTGTTTCTCGGTGTTGTGATATACCTGACTCTCGTTGTTGTGATGTCTCTTTCTCTCAGTGTTTTGATGTCTCTGTCTCTCGTGTTGTGATGTCTCTGTCACTCGGTGATGTGATATGTCTGTCTCCTTCGGTGTTGTGATATGTCTGTCTCTCGGTGTAGTGATATCTCTGTCTCTCAGTATTGTGATATGTCTGTCTCTCCGTGTTTGATGTCTCTGTCTCCTCGGTGTTGTGGTATCTCAGTCTCTCGGTGTTGTGATATCTCAGTCTCTCGGTGTTGTGATATCTCAGTCTCTCGGTGTGTGATATGTCAGTCTCTCGGTGTTGTGATGTCTCTGTCTCTCGGTGTTGTGATGTCTCTGTCTCTCGGTGTTGTGATATCTCTGTCTCTCGGTGTTGTGATATCTCTGTCTCTCGGTGTTGTGATATCTCTGTCTCTCGGTGTTGTGATATCTCTGTCTCTCGGTGTTGTGATATCTCTGTCTCTCGGTGTTGTGATGTCTCTGTCTCTCGGTTTTGTGATGTCTCTCTCTCGGTGTTGTGATATCTCTGTCTCTCAGTGTTGTGATATCTCGTCTCTCGGTGTTGTGATATCTCTGTCTCTCGGTGTTGTGATATCTCTGTCTCTCGGTTTGTGATATCTCTGTCTCTCGGTGTTGTGATATCTCTGTCTCTCGGTGTTGTGATATCTCTGTCTCTCGGTGTTGTGATACTCTGTCTCTCGGTGTTGTGATATCTCTGTCTCTCAGTGTTGTGATATCTCTGTCTCTCGGTGTTGTGATATCTCTGTCTCTCGGTGTTGTGATATCTGTCTCTCGTTGTTTGATATATCTGTCTCTCGGTGTAGTGATATCTCTGTCTCATGGTGTTGTGATATCTCCGTCTCTCAGTGTTGTGATATCTCTGTCTCTCAGTGTTGTGTTGTCTCTGTCTCTCGGTGTTGTGATATCTCTGTCTCTCGGTGTTGTGATATCTCTGTCTCTCGGTGTTGTGATATCTCTGTCTCTCGTTGTTGTGATATCTCTGTCTCTCGTTGTTGTGATGTCTCTGTCTCTCGGTGTTGTGATGTCTCTGTCTCTCTTTGTTGTGATGTCTCTGTCTCTCGGTGTTGTGATGTCTCTGTCTCTCAGTGTTGTGATGTCCTGTCTCTTGGAGTTGTAATATCTCGTTCTCTCTGTGTTGTGATATCTCTGTCACTCGGTGTTGTGATATCTCAGTCTCTCGGTGTTGTGATATCTCTGTCTCTCCGTGTTGTGATATCTCTGTCTCTCGGTGTTGTGATGTCTCTGTCTCTCGGTGTTGTGATGTCTCTCTCTCTCGGTGCTGTGCTGTCTCTGTCTCTCGGTTTTGTGTTAGCTCTGTCTCTCAGTGTTGTGATATCTCGGTCTCTCGGTGCTGTGCTGTCTCTGTCTCTCAGTGTTGTGATATCTCTGTCTCTCGGTGTTTTGATATCTCGGTCTCTCGGTGTTGTGATATCACTGTCTCTCGGTGTTGTGATATCTCTGTCTCTCGGTGTTGTGATATCTCTGTCTCTCAGTGTTGTGATATGTCTGTCTCTCCGTGTTGTGTTGTCTCTGTCTCTCGGTGTTGTGATATCTCTGTCTCTCGGTGTTGTGATATCTCAGTCTCTCGGTGTTGTGATATCTCTGTCTCTCGGTGTTGTGATATCTCTGTCTCTCGATGTTGTGATATCTCTGTCTCTCGGTGTTGTGATATCTCTGTCTCTCGGTGTTGTGATATCTCTTTCTCTTTGTGTTTTATTCCCTCTGTCTCTCAGTGTTGTGATCTATCTGTCTCTCGGTGTTCTGGTGTCTCTGTCTCGGAGTTGTGATATCTCAGTCTCTCGGTGTAGTGATAACTCTGTATCTTAGCATTGTCATATCTCTGTCTCTCGGTGTTGTGATATCTCTGTCTCGCGGTGTTGTGCTGTCTCTGTATATTAGCATTGTCATATCTCTGTCTCCCGGTGTTGTGATATCTCTGTCTCTCGGTGTGTGATATCTCTGTCTCTCGGTGTTGTGATATCTCTGTCTCTCGGTGTTGTGATATCTCTGTCTCTCGTTGTTGTGATATATCTGTCTCTCGTTGTGATTCTCTGTCTCTCAGTGTTGTGATGTCTCTGTCTCTCGGTGTTGTGATGTCTCTGTCTCTCAGTGTTGTGATGTCCTGTCTCTTGGAGTTGTGATATCTCGTTCTCTCTGTGTTGTGATATCTCTGTCACTCAGTGTTGTGATATGTCTGCTCTCGGTGTTGTGATATCTCTGTCACTCGGTGTTGTGATATATCTGTCTCTCGGTGTTGTGACATCTCTGTCTCTCGGTGTTGTGATATCTCTGTCTCTCAGTGTTGTGATATCTCTGTCTCTCAGTGTTGTGATACTTCTATCTCTCGGTGTAGTGATATCTCTGTCTCTCGGTGTTGTGCTATCTCTGTCTCTCGGTGTTGTGATATCTCTGTCTCTCGGTGTTGTGATATCTCTGTCTCTCGGTGTTGTGATATCTCTGTCTCTCGGTGTTGTGATATCTCGGTCTCTCAGTGTTGTGATATCTCTGTCTCTCGGTGTTGTGATATCTCTGTCCCTCGGTGTTGTGATATCTCTGTCTCTCGGTGTTGTGATATTTCTGTCTCTCGGTGTTGTGATATCACAATCTCTCGGTGTTGTGATATCTCTGTCTCTCGGTATTGTGATATGTCTGTCTCTCCGTGTTGTGATGTCCCTGTCTCTCAGTGTTTTGATATCTCTGTCTCTCCGTGTTGTGATATATCAGTCTCTCGGTGTTGTGATATCTCTGTCTCTCGGTTTGTGAGATCTCTGTCTCTCGGTGTTGTGATATCTGTGTCTCTCAGTGTTGTGATGTCTCTGTCTCTCGGTGTTGTGATGTCTCTGTCTCTCGGTGTTGTGATGTCTCTGTCTCTCGGTGTTGTGATTGTCTCTGTCTCTCAGTTGTTTTGATGTCCTGTCTCTTGGAGTTGTGATATCTCGTTCCCTCTGTGTTGTGATATCTCTGTCACTCGGTGTTGTGATACGTCTGCTCTCGGTGTAGTGATATCACTGTCTCTCGCTATTGTGATATGTCTGTCCCTCCGTCGTGTGTGATGTCTCTGTCTCTCGGTGTTGAGATATCTCAGTCTCTCGGTGTTGTTGGCATCCTCGTCTCTCGGTGTTGTGATATCTCTGTCTCTCGGATTTCTGATATCTCTGTCTCTCGGTGTTTGTGATATCTGTGTCTCTCAGTGTTGTGATGTAACTGTCTCTCGGTGTAAGATGTCTCTGTCTCTCAGTGTTGTGATGTCCTGTCTCTTGGAGTTGTGAATTTCGTTCTCTCTGTGTTGTGATATCTCTGTCACTCGGTGTTGTGATATGTCTGTCTCTCGGTGTAGTGATATCTCTGTCTCACGGTGTTGTGATATCTCTGTCCTCTCGGTCTTGTGATGCCTCTGTCTCTCGGTGTTTGTGATGTCTCTGTCTCTCGGTGCTGTGCTGTCTCTGTCTCTCGTTTTGTGTTAGCTCTGTCTCTCAGTGTTGTGATATCTCGGTGTCTCGGTGCTGTGCTGTCTCTGTCTCTCGGTGTTGTGATATCTCTGTCTTTCAGTGTTATGATATCTCGGTCTCTCGGTGTTGTGATATCTCTGTCTCTCGGTGTTGTGATATCTCTGTCTCTCGGGATGGCGATGTCTCTGTTCTCGGTGTTGTGAAATCTCTGTCTCTCGGTTTTGTGATAACTCTGTCTCTCGGTGTTTTCAACCCTCTGTCTCTCGGCGTTGTGATATCTGTTCATGTCTCGTTGTTTGTGTGATATATCTGTCTCTCGGTGGTGTGAAATCTCTGTCTTCTCGGTGGTGTGATATCTCTGTCTCTCGGTGTTGTGATATCTCCTGTCTCTCGGTGTTGTGATATCTCGGTGTCTAGGTGCTGTGCTATCTCTGTCTCTCGGTGTTGTGATGTCTCTGTCTCTCGTCTTGTGATGTCTCTGTCTCTCGGTGTTGTGATGTCTCTGTCTCTCGGTGTTGTGATGTCTCTGTCTCTCAGTGTTGTGATGTCCTGTCTCTTGGAGTTGTAATATCTCGTTCTCTCTGTGTTGTGATATCTCTGTCACTCGGTGTTGTGATATGTCTGGTCTCTCGGTGTAGTGATATCTCTGTCTCATGGTGTTGTGATATCTCCGTCTCTCAGTGTTGTGATGTCTCTGTCTCTCTGTGTTGTGATAAGTCTGTCTCTCTGGTGCTGTGATATCTCTGTCTCACGGTGTTGTGATATCTCTCTCTCTCAGTGTTGTGTTGTCCTCTGACCCCTCTCGGTTTGTTGTGAATACCTCTGTCCCTCTCAGTGCTGTGTTGTCTCTGTCTCCTCGGGTGTTGTGATATCTCTGTCTCTCGATGTTGTGATATGTCCTGTCTCTCGGTGTTGTGATATCTCTGTCTCTCGGTATTGTGATATGTCTTTCTCTCCGTGTTGTGATGTCCTCTGTCTCTCGTTGTTGTTGGTATCTCAGTCCTCTCTGTGTTGTGATATCTCAGTCTCTCGGTGTTGTGATATCTCAGTCCTCTCGGTGTTGTGATATCTCTGTCTCTCCGTGTTGTGATATCTCTGACACTCGGTGTTGTGATATCTCTGTCTCTCGGTGTTTGATATCTCTTTCTCTTTGTGTTTTATTCCCTCTGTCTCTCAGTGTTGTGATCTATCTGTCTCTCGGTGTTCTGGTGTCCTCTGTCTCGGAGTTGTGATATCTCAGTCTCTTCGTGTAGTGAGAACTCTGTATCTTAGCATTGTCATATCTCTGTCTCTCGGTGTTGTGATATCTCTGTCTCGCGGTGTTGTGCTGTCTCTGTATATTAGCATTGTCATAACTCTGTCACCCGGCGTTGTGATATCTCTATCTCTCGGTGTGGTGATAAATCTGTCTCTCGGTGTTGTGATATCTCTGTCTCTCCGGTGTTGTGATATCTCTTCTCTCGGTGTTGTGATATCTCTGTCTCTCGTTGTCGTGATATATCTGTCTCTCGTTGTGATGTCTCTTCTCTCGGTATTGTGATGTCTCTGTCTCTCAGTGTTGTGATGTCTCTGTCTCTCGGTGTTTGTGATGTCTCTGTCTCTCAGTGTTGTGATGTCCTGTCTCTTGGAGTTGTGATATCTCGTTCTCTCTGTGTTGTTGATATCTCTGTCACTCGGTGTTGTGATATTGTCGCTCTCGGTGTAGTGATATCCCTGTCTCACGGTGTTGTGATATATCTGTCTCTCAGTGTTGTGATATCTCTGTCTCACGGTGTTGTGTATCTCTGTCTCTCGGGTGTAGTGATATCTCTGCCTCTCAATGTTGTGATATCTCTGTCTCTCGTGAGTGATATCTCGGTCTCTCTGTGTTGTGTTGTCTCTGTCTCTCGGTGTTGTGATATCCATCTCGGTGTTGTGATATCTCTGTCTTTCGGTGTTGCGATATCTCTGTCTCTCGGTATTGTGATGGGTCTGTCTCTCTGTGTTGTGATGTCTCTGTCTCTCGGTGTTGTGATATCTCTGTCTCTTAGTGTTGTGATACTTCTGTCTCTCGGTGTTGTGATATCTCTGTCTCTCAGTGTTGTGATATCTCTGTCTCTCGGTGTTGTGATATCTCTGTCTCTCAGTGTTGTGATATCTCTGTCTCTCGGTGTTGTGATATCTCTGTCTCTCGGTGTTGTGATATCTCTGTCTCTCGGTGTTGTGATATCTCTGTCTCTCGGTTTTGTGATATCTCTGTCTCTCGGTGTTGTGAATCTCTGTCTCTCGGTGTTGTGATATCTCTGTCTCTCAGTGTTGTGATATCTCTGTCTCTCGGTGTTGTGATATCTCTGTCTCTCGGTGTTGTGATATCTGTCTCTCGTTGTTGTGATATCTCTGTCTCTCGGTGTTGTGATATCTCTGTCTCTCGCTGTTGTGATGTCTCTGTCTCTTGGTGTTGTATTATCTCAGTCTCTCAGTGTTGTGATATCTCTGTCTCTCGGTGTTGTGATATCTCTGTCTCGCGGTGTTGTGATGTCTCTGTCTCTCAGTGTTGTGATATCTCTGTCTCTTGGTGTTGTATTATCTCTGTCTCTCAGTGTTGTGATATCTCAGTCTCTTGGTGTTCTGATATCTCTGTCTCTCAGTGTTGTGATATCTCTGTCTCTCGGTGTTGTGATATCTCTGTCTCTCGGTTTTGTGATATCTCTGTCTCTCGGTGTTGTGATATCTCTGTCTCTCGGTGTTGTGATATCTCTGTCTCTCAGTGTTGTGATATATCTGTCTCTCGTTGTTGTGATGTCTCTGTCTCTCTGTGTTGTGATGTCTCTGTCTCTCAGTGTTGTGATGTCTCTGTCTCTCGGTGTTGTGATGTCTCTGTCTCTCAGTGTTGTGATATCTCTGTCTCTTGGTGTTGTATTATCTCTGTCTCTCAGTGTTGTGATATCTCAGTCTCTCGGTGTTGTGATATCTCTTTCTCTTTGTGTTGTGATATCTCTGTCTCTCGCTGTTGTGATATCTCTGTCTCTCGGTGTTGTGATATCTCTGTCTCTCGGTGTTGTGATATCTCTGTCTCTCGTGTTGTGATATCTCTGTCTCTCGGTGTTGTGATATCTCTGTCTCTCGGTGTTGTGATATCTCTGTCTCTCGGTGTTGTGATATCTCTGTCTCTCGGTGTTGTGATATCTCTGTCTCTCGTGTTGTGATATCTCTGTCTCTCGGTGTTGTGATGTCTCTGTCTCTCGGTTTTGTGATGTCTCTCTTCTCGGTGTTGTGATATCTCTGTCTCTCGGTGTTGTGATATCTCGTCTCTCGGTGTTGTGATATCTCTGTCTCTCGGTGTTGTGATATCTCTGTCTCTCGGTTTTGTGATATCTCTGTCTCTCGGTGTTGTGATACTCTGTCTCTCGGTGTTGTGATATCTCTGTCTCTCAGTGTTGTGATATCTCTGTCTCTCGTTGTTGTGATATCTCTGTCTCTCGGTGTTGTGATATCTCTGTCTCTCAGTGTTGTGATATCTCTGTCTCTCGGTGTTGTGATATCTCTGTCTCTCGGTGTTGTGATCACTCTGTCTCTCGGTGTTGTGATATCTCTGTCTCTCAGTGTTGTGATATCTCTGTCTCTCGGTGTTGTGATATCTCTGTCTCTCGGTGTTGTGATATCTGTCTCTCGTTGTTGTGAAATATCTGTCTCTCGGTGTTGTGATATCTCTGTCTCTCGGTGTTGTGATATCTCTGTCTCTCGGTGTTGTGATATCTCTGTCTCTCAGTGTTGTGATGTCTCTGTCTCTCGGTGTTGTGATATCTCTGTCTCTCGGTGTTGTGATATCTCTGTCTCTCGGTTTTGTGTAGCTCTGTCTCTCAGTGTTGTGATATCTCGTGTCTCGTGCTGTGCTGTCTCTGTCTCTCGGTGTTGTGATATCTCTGTCTTCGGTGTTGTGATATCTCTGTCTCTCGGTGTTGTGATATCTCTGTCTCTCGGTGTTGTGATATCTCTGTCTCTCGGGGTGGCGATGTCTCTGTTCTCGGTGTTGTGAAATCTCTGTCTCTCGGTTTTGTGATATCTCTGTCTCTCGGTGTTTTGAATCTCTGTCTCTCGGTGTTGTGATATCTGTCTCTCGTTGTTGTGATATATCTGTCTCTCGGTGTTGTGATATCTCTGTCTCTCGGTGTTGTGATATCTCTGTCTCTCGGTGTTGTGATATCTCTGTCTCTCGGTGTTGTGATATCTCGGTGTCTAGGTGCTGTGCTATCTCTGTCTCTCGGTGTTGTGATATCTGTGTCTCTCGGTGTTATGATATCTCTGTCTCTCGGTGTCGTGATATCACAGTCTCTCGGTGTTGTAATATCTGTCTCTCGGTTTTGCGATGTCTCTGTTCTCGGTGTTATGAAATCTCTGTCTCTCGGTTTTGTGATATCTCTGTCTCTCGGTGTTGTATCCCTCTGTCTCTCGGCGTAGTGATATCTCTGTCTCTCCGTGTTGTGATATCTCTGTCTCTCGGTGTTGTGATATCTCTATCTCTCGGTGTTGTGATATCTGTCTCTCGTTATTTTGATATATCTGTCTCTCGGTGTTGTGATATCTCTGTTTCTCGGTGTTGTGATATCTCTCTCTCTCGGTGTTGTGATATACCTGACTCTCGTTCTTGTGATGTCTCTTTCTCTCAGTGTTGTGATGTCTCTGTCTCTCAGTGTTGTGATGTCTCTGTCACTCGGTGTTGTGATATGTCTGTCTCTCGGTGTTGTGATATCTCTGTCTCTCGGTGTTGTGATATCTCTGTCTCTCTGTGTTGTGATATCTCTGTCTCTCTGTGTTGTGATATCTCTGTCTCTCTGTGTTGTGATATCTCTGTCTCTCGGTGTTGTGATATCTCTGTCTCTCAGTGTTGTGTTGTCTCTGTCTCTCGGTGTTGTGATATCTCTGTCTCTCAGTGTTGTGATGTCTCTGTCTCTCGGTGTTGTGATGTCTCTGTCTCTCGGTGTTGTGATATCTCTGTCCCTCGGTGTTGTGATATCTCTGTTTCTCCGTGTTGTGATATCTCTTTCTCTCGGAATTGTGATATCTCTGTCTCTCTTTGTTGTGATACTTCTGTCTCTCGGTGTTGTGATGTCTCTGTCTCTCGGTTTTGTGATGTCTCTCTCTCGGTGTTGTGATATCTCTGTCTCTCAGTGTTGTGATATCTCGCTCTCTCGGTGTTGTGATATCTCTGTCTCTCGGTGTTGTGATATCTCTGTCTCTCGGTTTTGTGATATCTCTGTTCTCGGTGTTGTGATATCTCTCTCTCTCGTTTTGTGATATCTCTGTCTCTCGGTGTTGTGATACTCTGTCTCTCGGTGTTGTGATATCTCTGTCTCTCAGTGTTGTGATATCTCTGTCTCTCGGTGTTGTGATATCTCTGTCTCTCGGTGTTGTGATATCTGTCTCTCGTTGTTTTGATATCTCTGTCTCTCGGTGTTGTGATATCTCTGTCTCTCAGTGTTGTGATGTCTCTGTCTCTCGGTGTTGTGATATCTCTGTCTCTCGGTGTTGTGTATCTCTGTCTCTCGGTGTTGTGATATCTCTGTCTCTCGGTGTTGTGATATCTCTGTCTCTCGGTGTTGTGATATCTCTGTCTCTCGTTGTTGTGATATATCTGTCTCTCATTGTTGTGATGTCTCTGTCTCTCGGTGTTGTGATGTCTCTGTCTCTCTTTGTTGTGATGTCTCTGTCTCTCGGTGTTGTGATGTCTCTGTCTCTCAGTGTTGTGATGTCCTGTCTCTTGGAGTTGTAATATCTCTTCTCTCTGTGTTGTGATATCTCTGTCTCTCGGTGTTGTGATATGTCTGTCTCTCGGTGTAGTGATATCTCTGTCTCACGGTGTTGTGATATCTCTGTCTCTCGGTGTTGTGATGTCTCTGTCTCTCGGTGTTGTGATATCTCTCTCTCTCGGTGCTGTGCTGTCTCTGTCTCTCGGTTTTGTGATATCTCTGTCTCTCAGTGTTGTGATATCTCTGTCTCTCGGTGTTGTGCTGTCTCTGTCTCTCAGTGTTGTGATATCTCTGTCTCTCGGTGTTGTGATATCTCTGTCTCTTGGTGTTGTGATATCTCAGTCTCTCGGTGTTGTGATATCTCTGTCTCTCGGTGTTGTGATATCTCTGTCTCTCGGTATTGTGATGTGTCTGTCTCTCCGTGTTGTGATGTCTCTGTCTCTCGGTGTTGTGATATCTCTGTCTCTCGGTGTTGTGATATCTCTGTCTCTCGGTGTTGTGATATCTCTGTCTCTCGGTGTTGTGATATCTCTGTCTCTCAGTGTTGTGATATCTCTGTCTCTCGGTGTTGTGATATCTCTGTCTCTCGGTGTTGTGATATCTCTTTCTCTTTGTGTTTTATTCTCTGTCTCTCAGTGTTGTGATCTATCTGTCTCTCGGTGTTGGTGTCTCTGTCTCGGAGTTGTGATATCTCAGTCTCTCGGTGTTGTGATAACTCTGTATCTTAGCATTGTCATATCTCTGTCTCTCGGTGTTGTGATATCACAGTCTCTCGGTGTTGTGCTGTCTCTGTATATTAGCATTGTGATATCTCTGTCTCCCGGCGTTGTGATATCTCTGTCTCTCGGTGTGGTGATATCTCTGTCTCTCGGTGTTGTGATATCTCTGTCTCTCGGTGTTGTGATATCTCTGTCTCTCGTTGTTGTGATATATCTGTCTCTCGTTGTGATTTCTCTGTCTCTCAGTGTTGTGATGTCTCTGTCTCTCGGTGTTGTGATGTCTCTGTCTCTCAGTGTTGTGATGTCCTGTCTCTTGGAGTTGTGATATCTCGTTCTCTCTGTGTTGTGATATCTCTGTCTCTCCGTGTTGTGATATCTCTGTCTCTCGGTGTAGTGATATCTCTGTCTCACGGTGTTGTGATATCTCTGTCTCTCAGTGTTGTGATATCTCTGTCTCTCGGTGTTGTGATATCTCTGTCTCTCAGTGTTGTGATATCTCTGTCTCTCGGTGTTGTGATACTCTGTCTCTCGGTGTTGTGATATCTCTGTCTCTCGTGTTGTGATATCTCTGTCTCTCGGTGTTGTGATATCTCTGTCTCTCGGTGTTGTGATATCTCTGTCTCTCAGTGTTGTGATATCTCTGTCTCTCGGTGTTGTGATATCTCTGTCTCTCGGTGTTGTGATATCTCTGTCTCTCGGTGTTGTGATATCTCTCTCTCTCAGTGTTGTGTTGTCTCTGTCTCTCGGTATTGTGATATGTCTGTCTCTCGGTGTTGTGATATCTCTGTCTCTCGGTGTTGTGATATCTCTGTCTCTCGGTATTGTGATATCTCTGTCTCTCGGTGTTGTGATATCTCTGTCTCTCGGTGTTGAGTTATCTCTGTCTCTCTGTGTGTGATATCTCAGTCTCTCGGTGTTGTGATATCTCTGTCTCTCGGTTTGTGATATCTCTGTCTCTCGTGTTGTGATATCTCTGTCTCTCAGTGTTGTGATGTCTCTGTCTCTCGGTGTTGTGATGTCTCTGTCTCTCGGTGTTGTGATGTCTCTGTCTCTCGGTGTTGTGATGTCTCTGTCTCTCAGTGTTGTGATGTCCTGTCTCTTGGAGTTGTGATATCTCGTTCCCTCTGTGTTGTGATATCTCTGTCTCTCGGTGTTGTGATACTCTGCTCTCGGTGTAGTGATATCACTGTCTCTCGTGTTGTGATATGTCTGTCTCTCCGTGTTGTGATGTCTCTGTCTCTCGGTGTTGTGATATCTCAGTCTCTCGGTGTTGTGATATCTCTGTCTCTCGGTGTTGTGATATCTCTGTCTCTCGGATTGTGATATCTCTGTCTCTCGGTGTTGTGATATCTGTCTCTCAGTGTTGTGATGTCTCTGTCTCTCGGTGTTGTGATGTCTCTGTCTCTCAGTGTTGTGATGTCTGTCTCTTGGTGTTGTGAATCTCGTCTCTCTGTGTTGTGATATCTCTGTCTCTCGGTGTTGTGATATGTCTGTCTCTCGGTGTTGTGATATCTCTGTCTCTCGGTGTTGTGATATCTCTGTCTCTCGGTGTTGTGATGTCTCTGTCTCTCGGTGTTGTGATATCTCTGTCTCTCGGTGTTGTGATGTCTCTGTCTCTCGGTTTGTGTTATCTCTGTCTCTCAGTGTTGTGATATCTCGGTCTCTCGGTGTTGTGATGTCTCTGTCTCTCGGTGTTGTGATATCTCTGTCTCTCAGTGTTGTGATATCTCTGTCTCTCGGTGTTGTGATATCTCTGTCTCTCGGTGTTGTGATATCTCTGTCTCTCGGATGGTGATGTCTCTGTCTCGGTGTTGTGAAATCTCTGTCTCTCGGTGTTGTGATATCTCTGTCTCTCGGTGTTTTGATCTCTGTCTCTCGGTGTTGTGATATCTGTCTCTCAGTGTTGTGATACTTCTATCTCTCGGTGTAGTGATATCTCTGTCTCTCGGTGTTGTGCTATCTCTGTCTCTCGGTGTTGTGATATCTCTGTCTCTCGGTGTTATGATATCTCGGTCTCTCGGTGTTGTGATACTTCTATCTCTCGGTCTTGTGATGTCTCTGTCTCTCGGTGTTGTGATGTCTCTGTCTCTCGGTGTTGTGATGTCTCTGTCTCTCGGTGTTGTGATGTCTCTGTCTCTCAGTGTTGTGATGTCCTGTCTCTTGGAGTTGTGATATCTCGTTCTCTCTGTGTTGTGATATCTCTGTCACTCGGTGTTGTGATATGTCTGTCTCTCGGTGTAGTGATATCTCTGTCTCATGGTGTTGTGATATCTCTGTCTCTCAGTGTTGTGATGTCTCTGTCTCTCTGTGTTGTGATATCTCTGTCTCTCGGTGTTGTGATATCTCTGTCTCTCGGTGTTGTGATATCTCTGTCTCTCAGTGTTGTGATGTCTCTGTCTCTCGGTGTTGTGATATCTCTGTCTCTCAGTGTTGTGATGTCTCTGTCTCTCGGTGTTGTGATATCTCTGTCTCTCGGTGTTGTGATATCTCTGTCTCTCGTGTTGTGATATCTCTGTCTCTCGGTGTTGTGATATCTCTGTCTCTCGGTGTTGTGATGTCTCTGTCTCTCGTGTTGTGATATCTCTGTCTCTCGGTGTTGTGATATCTCTGTCTCTCGGTGTTGTGATATCTCAGTCTCTCGGTGTTGTGATATCTCTGTCTCTCCGTGTTGTGATATCTCTGTCTCTCGGTGTTGTGATATCTCTGTCTCTCGGTGTTGTGATATCTCTGTCTCTCGGTGTTGTGATATCTCGTGTCTCGGTGCTGTGCTATCTCTGTCTCTCGGTGTTGTGATATCTGTGTCTCTCGGTGTTGTGATATCTCGGTCTCTCGGTGTTGTGATATCTCAGTCTCTCGGTGTTGTAATATCTGTCTCTCGGTTTTGTGATGTCTCTGTTCTCGGTGTTGTGAAATCTCTGTCTCTCGGTTTTGTGATATCTCTGTCTCTCGGTGTTGTAATATCTCTGTCTCTCGGCGTTGTGATATCTCTGTCTCTCCGTGTTGTGATATCTCTGTCTCTCGGTGTTGTGATATCTCTGTCTCTCGGTGTTGTGATATCTGTCTCTCGTTATTTTGATATATCTGTCTCTCGGTGTTGTGATATCTCTGTCTCTCGGTGTTGTGATATCTCTGTCTCTCGGTGTTGTGATATACCTGTCTCTCGTTGTTGTGATGTCTCTTTCTCTCAGTGTTGTGATGTCTCTGTCTCTCAGTGTTGTGATGTCTCTGTCACTCGGTGTTGTGATATGTCTGTCTCTCGGTGTTGTGATATCTCTGTCTCTCGGTGTTGTGATATCTCTGTCTCTCAGTGTTGTGATATCTCTGTCTCTCTGTGTTGTGATATCTCTGTCTCTCGGTGTTGTGATATCTCTGTCTCTCGGTGTTGTGATATCTCTGTCTCTCAGTGTTGTGATATCTCTGTCTCTCGGTGTTGTGATATCTCTGTCTCTCAGTGTTGTGTTGTCTCTGTCTCTCGGTGTTGTGATGTCTCTGTCTCTCGGTGTTGTGATATCTCTGTCTCTCGGTGTTGTGATATCTCTGTCTCTCGGTGTTGTGATATCTCTGTCTCTCGGTGTTGTGATATCTCTGTCTCTCGGTGTTGTGATATCTCTGTCTCTCGGTGTTGTGATGTCTCTGTCTCTCGGTTTGTGATGTCTCTCTCTCGGTGTTGTGATATCTCTGTCTCTCGGTGTTGTGATATCTCGCTTTCTCGGTGTTGTGATATCTCTGTCTCTCGGTGTTGTGATATCTCTGTCTCTCGGTGTTGTGATATCTCTGTCTCTCGGTGTTGTGATATCTCTGTCTCTCGGTTTTGTGATATCTCTGTCTCTCGGTGTTGTGATCACTCTGTCTCTCGGTGTTGTGATATCTCTGTCTCTCAGTGTTGTGATATCTCTGTCTCTCGGTGTTGTGATATCTCTGTCTCTCGGTGTTGTGATATCTGTCTCTCGTTGTTGTGATATATTGTCTCTCGGTGTTGTGATATCTCTGTCTCTCAGTGTTGTGATTATCTCTGTCTCTCGGCGTTGTGATATCTCTGTCTCTCGGTGTTGTGATATCTCTGTCTCTCGGTGTTGTGATATCTCTGTCTCTCGGTGTTGTAATATCTCTGTCTCTCAGTGTTGTGATATCACTGTCTCTCGTTGTTGTGATATATCTGTCTCTCGTTGTTGTGATGTCTCTGTCTCTCGGTGTTGTGATGTCTCTGTCTCTCGGTGTTGTGATGTCTCTGTCTCTCGGTGTTGTGATGTCTCTGTCTCTCAGTGTTGTGATGTCTGTCTCTTGGAGTTGTGATATCTCGTTCTCTCTGTGTTGTGATATCTCTGTCACTCGGTGTTGTGATATGTCTGTCTCTCGGTGTTGATATCTCTGTCTCTCGGTGTTGTGATATCTCTGTCTCTCGGTGTTGTGATGTCTCTGTCTCTCGGTGTTGTGATGTCTCTGTCTCTCGGTGTTGTGATGTCTCTGTCTCTCGGTTTGTGATATCTCTGTCTCTCGTGTTGTGATATCTCTGTCTCTCGGTGTTGTGATCTCTGTCTCTCAGTGTTGTGATATCTCTGTCTCTCGGTGTTGTGATATCTCTGTCTCTCGGTGTTGTGATATCTCTGTCTCTCGGTGTTGTGATATCTCTGTCTCTCGGTGTTGTGATATCTCTGTCTCTCAGTGTTGTGATATCTCTGTCTCTCCGTGTTGTGATGTCTCTGTCTCTCGGTGTTGTGATATCTCTGTCTCTCGGTGTTTTGATATCTCTGTCTCTCGGTGTTGTGATATCTCTGTCTCTCGGTGTTGTGATATCTCTGTCTCTCAGTGTTGTGATATCTCTGTCTCTCGGTGTTGTGATATCTCTGTCTCTCGGTGTTGTGATATCTCTGTCTCTTTGTGTTTGATATCTCTGTCTCTCAGTGTTGTGATATCTCTGTCTCTCGGTGTTGTGATGTCTCTGTCTCGGAGTTGTGATATCTCAGTCTCTCGGTGTTGTGATATCTCTGTCTCTTAGCATTGTGATATCTCTGTCTCTCGGTGTTGTGATATCTCTGTCTCTCGGTGTTGTGATGTCTCTGTATCTTAGCATTGTGATATCTCTGTCTCTCGGTGTTGTGATATCTCTGTCTCTCGGTGTTGTGATATCTCTGTCTCTCGGTGTTGTGATATCTCTGTCTCTCGGTGTTGTGATATCTCTGTCTCTCGTTGTTGTGATATCTCTGTCTCTCGTTGTGATTTCTCTGTCTCTCGGTGTTGTGATGTCTCTGTCTCTCGGTGTTGTGATGTCTCTGTCTCTCAGTGTTGTGATGTCCTGTCTCTTGGAGTTGTGATATCTCGTTCTCTCTGTGTTGTGATATCTCTGTCACTCGGTGTTGTGATATGTCTGTCTCTCGGTGTTGTGATATCCTGTCTCTCGGTGTTGTGATATATCTGTCTCTCAGTGTTGTGATATCTCTGTCTCTCGGTGTTGTGATATCTCTGTCTCTCGGTGTTGTGATATCTCTGTCTCTCGGTGTTGTGATATCTCTGTCTCTCGGTGTTGTGATATCTCTGTCTCTCGGTGTTGTGATATCTCTGTCTCTCGGTGTTGTGATATCTCTGTCTCTCGGTGTTGTGATATCTCTGTCTCTCAGTGTTGTGATATCTCAGTGTCTCTCGGTGTTGTGATATCTCTGTCTCTCAGTGTTGTGATATCTCTGTCTCTCGGTGTTGTGATATCTCTGTCTCTCAGTGTTGTGATATCTCTGTCTCTCGGTGTTGTGATATCTCTGTCTCTCGGTGTTGTGATATCTCTGTCTCTCGGTGTTGTGATATCTCTGTCTCTCGGTGTTGTGATATCTCTGTCTCTCGTGTTGTGATATCTCTGTCTCTCGGTGTTGTGATATCTCTGTCTCTCTGTGTTGTGATATCTCTGTCTCTCGGTGTTGTGATATCTCTGTCTCTCGGTTTTGATATCTCTGTCTCTCGGTGTTGTGATATCTCTGTCTCTCAGTGTTGTGATGTCTCTGTCTCTCGGTGTTGTGATGTCTCTGTCTCTCGGTGTTGTGATGTCTCTGTCTCTCGGTGTTGTGATGTCTCTGTCTCTCGTGTTTTGATGTCCTGTCTCTTGGTGTTGTGATATCTCGTCTCTCTGTGTTGTGATATCTCTGTCTCTCGGTGTTGTGATACTCTGCTCTCGGTGTTGTGATATCTCTGTCTCTCGGTGTTGTGATATGTCTGTCTCTCGTGTTGTGATGTCTCTGTCTCTCGGTGTTGTGATATCTCTGTCTCTCGGTGTTGTGATATCTCTGTCTCTCGGTGTTGTGATATCTCTGTCTCTCGGTTTGTGATATCTCTGTCTCTCGGTGTTGTGATATCTCTGTCTCTCAGTGTTGTGATGTATCTGTCTCTCGGTGTTGTGATGTCTCTGTCTCTCAGTGTTGTGATGTCCTGTCTCTTGGAGTTGTGAATTTCGTTCTCTCTGTGTTGTGATATCTCTGTCTCAAGGTGTTGTGATATCTCTGTCTCTCGGTGTTGTGATATCTCTGTCTCTCGGTGTTGTGATATCTCTGTCTCTCGGTGTTGTGATGTCTCTGTCTCTCGGTGTTGTGATGTCTCTGTCTCTCGGAGCTGTGCTTTCTCTGTCTCTCGGTTTTGTGTTAGCTCTGTCTCTCAGTGTTGTGATATCTCGGTCTCTCGGTGCTGTGATGTCTCTGTCTCTCGTGTTGTGATATCTCTGTCTCTCGGTGTTGTGATATCTCGGTCTCTCGGTGTTGTGATATCTCTGTCTCTCGGTGTTGTGATATCTCTGTCTCTCGGTGTTGTGATGTCTCTGTTCTCGGTGTTGTGATATCTCTGTCTCTCGGTTTTGTGATATCTCTGTCTCTCGGTGTTGTTAATCCTCTGTCTCTCGGTGTTGTGATATCTGTCTCTCGTGTTGTGATATCTCTGTCTCTCGGTGTTGTGATATCTCTGTCTCTCGGTGTTGTGATATCTCTGTCTCTCGGTGTTGTGATATCTCTGTCTCTCGGTGTTGTGATATCTCTGTCTCGGTGTTGTGATATCTCTGTCTCTCGGTGTTGTGATGTCTCTGTCTCTCGGTGTTGTGATGTCTCTGTCTCTCGGTGTTGTGATGTCTCTGTCTCTCGGTGTTGTGATGTCTCTGTCTCTCAGTGTTGTGATGTCTCTGTCTCTTGGAGTTGTAATATCTCGTTCTCTCTGTGTTGTGATATCTCTGTCACTCGGTGTTGTGATATGTCTGTCTCTCGGTGTTGTGATATCTCTGTCTCATGGTGTTGTGATATCTCTGTCTCTCAGTGTTGTGATGTCTCTGTCTCTCGGTGTTGTGATATGTCTGTCTCTCTGTGTTGTGATATCTCTGTCTCTCGGTGTTGTGATATCTCTGTCTCTCAGTGTTGTGTTGTCTCTGTCTCTCGGTGTTGTGATATCTCTGTCTCTCAGTGTTGTGTATCTCTGTCTCTCGGTGTTGTGATATCTCTGTCTCTCGGTGTTGTGATATCTCTGTCTCTCGGTGTTGTGATATCTCTGTCTCTCGGTGTTGTGATATGTCTTCTCTCGGTGTTGTGATGTCTCTGTCTCTCGTTGTTGTGGTATCTCTGTCTCTCTGTGTTGTGATATCTCTGTCTCTCGGTGTTGTGATATCTCTGTCTCTCGGTGTTGTGATATCTCTGTCTCTCGTGTTGTGATATCTCTGTCTCTCGGTGTTGTGATATCTCTGTCTCTCGTGTTGTGATATCTCTTTCTCTTTGTGTTTATTCCCTCTGTCTCTCAGTGTTGTGATATCTGTCTCTCGGTGTTCTGGTGTCTCTGTCTCGGAGTTGTGATATCTCAGTCTCTCGGTGTTGTGATAACTCTGTATCTTAGCATTGTCATATCTCTGTCTCTCGGTGTTGTGATATCTGTGTCTCGCGGTGTTGTGCTGTCTCTGTATATTAGCATTGTCATATCTCTGTCTCTCGCGTTGTGATATCTCTGTCTCTCGGTGTGGTGATATCTCTGTCTCTCGGTGTTGTGATATCTCTGTCTCTCGGTGTTGTGATATCTCTGTCTCTCGGTGTTGTGATATCTCTGTCTCTCGTTGTTGTGATATCTCTGTCTCTCGTGTTGTGATGTCTCTGTCTCTCGGTGTTGTGATGTCTCTGTCTCTCAGTGTTGTGATGTCTCTGTCTCTCGGTGTTTGTGATCTGTCTCTCTGTTCTCTCAGTGTTGTGATTCTCTGTCTCTCGAGTTGTGATATCTCGTCTCTCTGTGTTGTGATATCTCTGTCTCTCGTGTTGTGATATGTCTGTCTCTCGTGTTGTGATATCTCTGTCTCTCGGTGTTGTGATATCTCTGTCTCTCAGTGTTGTGATATCTCTGTCTCTCGTGTTGTGATATCTCTGTCTCTCGGTGTTGTGATATCTCTGTCTCTCGGTGTTGTGATATCTCTGTCTCTCGGTGTTGTGATATCTCTGTCTCTCGGTGTTGTGATATCTCTGTCTCTCGTGTTGTGATATCTCTGTCTCTCGGTGTTGTGATATCTCTGTCTCTCGGTGTTTTGTATATCTCTGTCTCTCGGTGTTGTGATATGTCTGTCTCTCGGTGTTGTGATGTCTCTGTCTCTCGGTGTTGTGATGTCTCTGTCTCTCAGTGTTGTGATACTCTGTCTCTAGGTGTTGTGATATCTCTGTCTCTCGTGTTGTGATATTTCTCTGTCTCTCGGTGTTGTGATATCTCGGTCTCTCAGTGTTGTGTATCTCTGTCTCTCGTGTTGTGATATCTCTTCTCATCTCTCGTTGGTGTGATAATCTCTGTCTCTCGGTGTTGTGATATCTCTGTCTCTCGGTTTGTGATTTCTCTGTCTCTCGGTGTGGTGATCCCTCTGTCTCTCGGTGTTGTGATATCTCTGTCTCTCAGTGTTGTGATATCTCTGTCTCTCGTGTTGTGATATCTCTGTCTCTCGGTGTTGTGATATCTGTCTCTCGTTGTGTGATATATCTGTCTCTCTCGTGTTTGTGATATCTCTGTCTCTCGGTTTGTGATATCTCTGTCTCTCGGTTTGTGATATCTCTGTCTCTCGGTTTGTGATATCTCTGTCTCTCGGTGTTGTGATATCTCTGTCTCTCCGTGTTGTGATATCTCCGTCTCTCAGTGTTGTGATATCTCTGTCTCAGGTGTTGTGATATCTCTGTCTCTCAGTGTTGTGATATCTCTGTCTCTCGTGTTTTGATATCTCTGTCTCTCGTGTTGTGATATCTCTGTCTCTCGGTGTTGTGATATCTCTGTCTCTCGGTTTTGT
>NW_024470665.1:697073-759754 GCF_017639515.1 Carcharodon carcharias | reverse complement strand
AATAACAGATACCCGGGAGTCAGTTACAGCCTGGAATCTAATCGAAAGGTTCGGGGTGGTTTATATATAGAATAACAGATACCCGGGAGTGAGTTACAGCCTGGAATCTAATCGAAGGGTTCGGGGTGGTTTATATACAGAATAACAGATACCCGGGAGGGAGTTACAGACTGGAATCTAATTGAAGGGTACAGGGAGGCTTATATACAGAATAACAGATACCCGGGAGTGAGTTACAGACTGGAATCTAATCGAGGGGTTCGGGGTATTTTATATATAGAATAACAGATTCCTGGGAGGGAGTTACAGCCTGGAATCTAATCGAGGGGTTCGGGGTGGTTTATATACAGAATAACAGATACCCGGGAGGGAGTTACAGACTGGACTCTAATCAAGGGGTACAGGTAGGCTTTATATATAGAATAAAAGATACCCCGGAGTAAGTTACAGACTGGATTCTAATCGAGTGGCTCGGGATGGTTTATATATAGAATGTCAGATACCCCGGAGTGAGTTACAGACTGGAATCTAATCGAGGGGCTCGGGATGGTTTATATATAGAATATCAGATACCCGGGCGTGAGTTACAGACTGGAATCTAATCGAGGGGCTCGGGATGGTTTATATATAGAATATCAAATACCCGGGAGTGAGTTACAGACTGGAAACCCATCGAGGGATACGGCTGGGGGGTATATATACAGAATAACAGATACCCGGGAGTGAGTTACAGACTGGAATCTAATCGAGGGGTTCGGGGAGCTTTATATATAGAATAACAGATACCCGGTAGGGAGTTACAGCCTGGAATCAAATCGAGGGGTTCGGGGTGGTTTATCTACAGAATAACAGATACCCGGGAGGGAGTTACAGACTGGAATCTAATCGAAGGGTTCAGGGAGGTTTACATACAGAATAACAGATACCCGGGAGTAAGTTACAGACTGGAATCTAATTGAGGGGTTCGGGGTGGTTTATATATAGAATAACAGATGACCGGGAATGAGTTACAGACTGGAATCTAATCGAGGGGTTCAGGGAGGTTTATATACAGAATAACAGATATCCGGGAGTGAGTTACAGACTGGAATCTAATCGAGGGGTTCGGGGAGGTTTATATATAGAATAACAGATGACCGGGAGGGAGTTACAGACTGGAATCTAATCAAGGGGTACAGGGAGGCTTTATATATAGAATAAAAGATACCCCGGAGTGAGTTACAGACTGGATTCTAATCGAGTGGCTCGGGATGGTTGATACATAGAATGTCAGATACCCCGGAGTGAGTTACAGACTGGAATCTAATCGAGGGGCTCGGGATGGTTTATATATAGAATATCAGATACCCGGGCGTGAGTTACAGACTGGAATCTAATCGAGGGGCTCGGGATGGTTTATATATAGAATATCAGATACCCGGGAGTGAGTTACAGACTGGAATCCCATCGAGGGATAC
The DNA here is from genome assembly GCF_017639515.1 of Carcharodon carcharias. NCBI lineage: Eukaryota > Metazoa > Chordata > Chondrichthyes > Lamniformes > Lamnidae > Carcharodon > Carcharodon carcharias. The sequence goes on along the minus strand of NW_024470665.1, from coordinate 758,297 downwards.
GGCGGGGGGGGTATATATACAGAATAACAGATACCCGGGCGTGAGTTACAGACTGGAATCTAATCGAGGGGTTCGGGGGTGTGTTTATATATAGAATAACAGATACCCGGGAGTGAGTTATAGACTGGAATCTAATCGAGTGGGTTCGGGGGTGTGTTTATATATAGAATAACAGATACACGGGAGTGAGTTACAGACGGAAATCTAATCGAGGGGTTCGGGGTGGTTAACGTATAGAATAAGAGATACCCGGGAGTGAGTTACAGACTAGAATCTAATCGAGGGGTTCGGGGTGGTTTATATATAGAATTACAGATACCCGGCAGTGAGTTACAGACTGGAATCTGATCGAGGGGTTCAGGGTGATATATGTATAGAATAACAGATACCCGGGAGTGAGTTACAGACTGGAATCTAATTGAGGGTTTCGGGGAGGTTTATATATAGAATAACAGATACCCGGGAGTGAGTTACAGACTGGAATCCCATCGAGGGCCTCAGGGTGTTTTATATATACAACAACAGATACCCGGGAGGGAGTTACAGACTAGAATCTAATCGAGGGATTCGGGGAGGCTTTATATATAGAATAACAGATACCCCGGAGTGAGTTACAGACTGGATTCTAATCGAGGGGCTCGGGATGGTTTATATATAGAATAACAGATACCCGGGAGTGAGTTACAGACTGGAATCTAATCGGGGGGTTCAGGGGGGTTTACATACAGAATAACAGATACCCGGGAGTGAGTTACAGACAGGAATCTAATCGACATGTTCGGGGTGGTTTATATTTGGATAACAGATACCTGGGAGGGAGTTACAGACTGGAATCTATTCGACAGGTTCGGGGTGGTTTATATATAGAATAACAGATACCCGGGAGTCAGTTACAGCCTGGAATCTAATCGAAAGGTTCGGGGTGGTTTATATATAGAATAACAGATACCTGGTAGGGAGTTACAGCCTGGAATCTAATCGAAGGGTTCGGGGTGGTTTATATACAGAATAACAGATACCCGGGAGGGAGTTACAGACTGGAATCTAATCGAAGGGTTCAGGGAGGTTTAAATACAGAATAACAGATACCCGGGAGTGAGTTACAGACTGGAATCTAATCGAGGGGTTCGGGGCGGTTTATACATAGAATAACAGATGACCGGGAATGAGTTACAGACTGGAATCTAATCGAGGGGTTCAGGGAGGTTTATATACAGAATAACAGATACACGGGAATGCGTTACAGACTGGAATCTAATCGAGGGGTTCGGGGTGGTTTATATATAGAATAACAGATGACCGGAGTGAGTTACAGACTGGAATCTAATCGAGGGGTGCGGGGTGGTTTATATATAGAATAACAGATATCCGGGAGTGAGTTACAGTCTGGAATCTAATCGAGGGACTCGGGTTGGTTTATATATAGAATAACAGACACCCGGGAGTGAGTTACAGTCTGGAATCTAATCGAGGGGCTCGGGTTGGTTTATATATAGAATAACAGATACCCGGGAATGAGTTACAAACTGGCATCAAATTGAGGGCTCAGGGTGGTTAATATATAGAATAACAGATACCCGGGAGGGAGTTACAGACTGGAATCTAATCAATGGGTTCGGGGAGGCTTTATATATAGAATAACAGATACCCCGGAGCGAGTTACAGACTGAAATCTAATTGAGGGGCTCGGGATGGTTCATATATAGAATATCAGATACCCGGGAGTGAGTTACAGACTGGAATCTAATCGAGATTTTCGGGGAGGTTTATATATAGAATAACAGATACCTGGGAGTGAGTTACAGACTGGAATCTAATCGAGGGGTACGGGGTGGTTTATATATAGAATAACAGATACCTGGGAGTGAGTTACAGACTGGAATCTGATCGAGGGGTCCAGGGTGATTTATGTACAGAATAACAGATACCCGGGAGTGAGTTACAGACTGGAATCTAATCGAGGGGCTCAGGATGTTTTATATATAGAATATCAGATACCCGGGGGTGAGTTCAGACTGGAATCTAATCGAGGGGTTCGAGGTGGTTTATATATAGAATAACAGATACCCCGGAGTGAGTTACAGACTGGAATCTAATCGAGGGGCTCGGGACGGTTTACATATAGAATATCAGATACCCGGGCGTGAGTTACAGACTGGAATCTAATCGAGGGGCTCGGGATGGTTTATATATAGAATATCAGATACCCGGGAGTGAGTTACAGACTGGAATCCCATCGAGGGATACGGTGGGGGGAGTATATATACAGAATAACAGATACCCGGGAGTGCGTTACAGACTGGAATCTAATCGAGGGGTTTGGGGAGGTTTATATATAGAATAACAGATACCCGGGAGTGAGTTACAGACTGGAATCTAATCAAGGTGTTCGGGGTGGTTTATATATAGAATAACAGATACCCGGGAGTGAGTTACAGACTGGAATCTGATCGCGGGGTTCAGGGTGATTTATGTATAGAATAACAGATACCCGGGAGTGAGTTACAGACTGGAATCTAATCGAGGGGTTCGGGGTGGTTTATATATAGAATTACAGGTACCCGGCAGTGATTTACAGACTGGAATCTGATTGAGGGGTTCAGGGTGATTTATGTATAGAATAACAGATACCCGGGAGGAGTTACAGACTGGAATCTAATCGAGGGTTTCGGGGAGGTTTATATATAGAATAACAGATACCCAGGAGTGAGTTACAGACTGGAATCTAATCCAGGGGCTCGGGATGGTTTATATATAGAATAACAGATACCCCGGAGTGAATTACAGACTGGAATCTAATCGAGGGGCTCGGGATGGTTTATATATAAAATATCAGATACCCGGGAGTGAGGTACAGACTGGAATCTAATCGAGGCGCTAGGGATGGTTTATCTATAGAATAACAGATACCCGGGCGTGAGTTACAGACTGGAATCCCATCGAGGGCCTCAGGGTGTTTTATATATAGAATAACAGATACCCGGGAGTGAGTTACAGACTGGAATCTAATCGGGAGGTTCAGGGGTGTTTACATATAGAATAACAGATACCCGGGAGTGAGTTACAGACTGGAATCTAATCGACAGGTTCGGGGTGGTTTATATTTAGATAACAGATACCCGGGAGTGAGTTACAGACTGGAATCTATTCGACAGGTTCGGGGTGGTTTATATATAGAATAACAGATACCCGGGAGTCAGTTACAGCCTGGAATCTAATCGAAAGGTTCGGGGTGGTTTATATATAGAATAACAGATACCTGGTAGGGAGTTACAGCCTGGAATCTAATCGAAGGGTTCGGGGTGGTTTATATACAGAATAACAGATACCCGGGAGGGAGTTACAGACTGGAATCTAATCGAAGGGTTCAGGGAGGTTTAAATACAGAATAACAGATACCCGGGAGTGAGTTACAGACTGGAATCTAATCGAGGGGTTCGGGGCGGTTTATATATAGAATAACAGATGACCGGGAATGAGTTACAGACTGGAATCTAATCGAGGGGTTCAGGGAGGTTTATATACAGAATAACAGATACACGGGAATGCGTTACAGACTGGAATCTAATCGAGGGGTTCGGGGTGGGTTATATATAGAATAACAGATGACCGGAGTGAGTTACAGACTGGAATCTAATCGAGGGGTGCGGGGTGGTTTATATATAGAATAACAGATATCCGGGAGTGAGTTACAGTCTGGAATCTAATCGAGGGACATGGGTTGGTTTATATATAGAATAACAGACACCCGGGAGTGAGTTACAGTCTGGAATCTAATCGAGGGGCTCGGGTTGGTTTATATATAGAATAACAGATACCCGGGAATGAGTTACAAACTGGCATCAAATTGAGGGCTGAGGGTGGTTAATATATAGAATAACAGATACCCGGGAGGGAGTTACAGACTGGAATCTAATCAATGGGTTCGGGGAGGCTTTATATATAGAATAACAGATACCCCGGAGCGAGTTACAGACTGAAATCTAATTGAGGGGCTTGGGATGGTTCATATATAGAATATCAGATACCCGGGAGTGAGTTACAGACTGGAATCTAATCGAGATTTTCGGGGAGGTTTATATATAAAATAACAGATACCTGGGAGTGAGTTACAGACTGGAATCTAATCGAGGGGTACGGGGTGGTTTATATATAGAATAACAGATACCTGGGAGTGAGTTACAGACTGGAATCTGATCGAGGGGTTCAGGGTGATTTATGTACAGAATAACAGATACCCGGGAGTGAGTTACAGACTGGAATCTAATCGAGGGGCTCAGGATGTTTTATATATAGAATATCAGATACCCGGGGGTGAGTTCAGACTGGAATCTAATCGAGGGGTTCGAGGTGGTTTATATATAGAATAACAGATACCCCGGAGTGAGTTACAGACTGGAATCTAATCGAGGGGCTCGGGACGGTTTACATATAGAATATCAGATACCCGGGCGTGAGTTACAGACTGGAATCTAATCGAGGGGCTCGGGATGGTTTATATATAGAATATCAGATACCCGGGAGTGAGTTACAGACTGGAATCCCATCGAGGGATACGGTGGGGGGAGTATATATACAGAATAACAGATACCCGGGAGTGCGTTACAGACTGGAATCTAATCGAGGGGTTTGGGGAGGTTTATATATAGAATAACAGATACCCGGGAGTGAGTTACAGACTGGAATCTAATCAAGGTGTTCGGGGTGGTTTATATATAGAATAACAGATACCCGGGAGTGAGTTACAGACTGGAATCTGATCGCGGGGTTCAGGGTGATTTATGTATAGAATAACAGATACCCGGGAGTGAGTTACAGACTGGAATCTAATCGAGGGGTTCGGGGTGGTTTATATATAGAATTACAGGTACCCGGCAGTGATTTACAGACTGGAATCTGATTGAGGGGTTCAGGGTGATTTATGTATAGAATAACAGATACCCGGGAGGAGTTACAGACTGGAATCTAATCGAGGGTTTCGGGAGGTTTATATATAGAATAACAGATACCCAGGAGTGAGTTACAGACTGGAATCTAATCCAGGGGCTCGGGATGGTTTATATATAGAATAACAGATACCCCGGAGTGAATTACAGACTGGAATCTAATCGAGGGGCTCGGGATGGTTTATATATAAAATATCAGATACCCGGGAGTGAGGTACAGACTGGAATCTAATCGAGGCGCTAGGGATGGTTTATCTATAGAATAACAGATACCCGGGCGTGAGTTACAGACTGGAATCCCATCGAGGGCCTCAGGGTGTTTTATATATAGAATAACAGATACCCGGGAGTGAGTTACAGACTGGAATCTAATCGGGAGGTTCAGGGGTGTTTACATATAGAATAACAGATACCCGGGAGTGAGTTACAGACTGGAATCTAATCGACAGGTTCGGGGTGGTTTATATTTAGATAACAGATACCCGGGAGTGAGTTACAGACTGGAATCTATTCGACAGGTTCGGGGTGGTTTATATATAGAATAACAGATACCCGGGAGTCAGTTACAGCCTGGAATCTAATCGAAAGGTTCGGGGTGGTTTATATATAGAATAACAGATACCTGGTAGGGAGTTACAGCCTGGAATCTAATCGAAGGGTTCGGGGTGGTTTATATACAGAATAACAGATACCCGGGAGGGAGTTACAGACTGGAATCTAATCGAAGGGTTCAGGGAGGTTTAAATACAGAATAACAGATACCCGGGAGTGAGTTACAGACTGGAGTCTAATCGAGGGGTTCGGGGCGGTTTATATATAGAATAACAGATGACCGGGAATGAGTTACAGACTGGAATCTAATCGAGGGGTTCAGGGAGGTTTATATACAGAATAACAGATACACGGGAATGCGTTACAGACTGGAATCTAATCGAGGGGTTCGGGGTGGGTTATATATAGAATAACAGATGACCGGAGTGAGTTACAGACTGGAATCTAATCGAGGGGTGCGGGGTGGTTTATATATAGAATAACAGATATCCGGGAGTGAGTTACAGTCTGGAATCTAATCGAGGGACATGGGTTGGTTTATATATAGAATAACAGACACCCGGGAGTGAGTTACAGTCTGGAATCTAATCGAGGGGCTCGGGTTGGTTTATATATAGAATAACAGATACCCGGGAATGAGTTACAAACTGGCATCAAATTGAGGGCTGAGGGTGGTTAATATATAGAATAACAGATACCCGGGAGGGAGTTACAGACTGGAATCTAATCAATGGGTTCGGGGAGGCTTTATATATAGAATAACAGATACCCCGGAGCGAGTTACAGACTGAAATCTAATTGAGGGGCTTGGGATGGTTCATATATAGAATATCAGATACCCGGGAGTGAGTTACAGACTGGAATCTAATCGAGATTTTCGGGGAGGTTTATATATAAAATAACAGATACCTGGGAGTGAGTTACAGACTGGAATCTAATCGAGGGGTACGGGGTGGTTTATATATAGAATAACAGATACCTGGGAGTGAGTTACAGACTGGAATCTGATCGAGGGGTTCAGGGTGATTTATGTACAGAATAACAGATACCCGGGAGTGAGTTACAGACTGGAATCTAATCGAGGGGCTCAGGATGTTTTATATATAGAATATCAGATACCCGGGGGTGAGTTCAGACTGGAATCTAATCGAGGGGTTCGAGGTGGTTTATATATAGAATAACAGATACCCCGGAGTGAGTTACAGACTGGAATCTAATCGAGGGGCTCGGGACGGTTTACATATAGAATATCAGATACCCGGGCGTGAGTTACAGACTGGAATCTAATCGAGGGGCTCGGGATGGTTTATATATAGAATATCAGATACCCGGGAGTGAGTTACAGACTGGAATCCCATCGAGGGATACGGTGGGGGGAGTATATATACAGAATAACAGATACCCGGGAGTGCGTTACAGACTGGAATCTAATCGAGGGGTTTGGGGAGGTTTATATATAGAATAACAGATACCCGGGAGTGAGTTACAGACTGGAATCTAATCAAGGTGTTCGGGGTGGTTTATATATAGAATAACAGATACCCGGGAGTGAGTTACAGACTGGAATCTGATCGCGGGGTTCAGGGTGATTTATGTATAGAATAACAGATACCCGGGAGTGAGTTACAGACTGGAATCTAATCGAGGGGTTCGGGGTGGTTTATATATAGAATTACAGGTACCCGGCAGTGATTTACAGACTGGAATCTGATTGAGGGGTTCAGGGTGATTTATGTATAGAATAACAGATACCCGGGAGGAGTTACAGACTGGAATCTAATCGAGGGTTTCGGGGAGGTTTATATATAGAATAACAGATACCCAGGAGTGAGTTACAGACTGGAATCTAATCCAGGGGCTCGGGATGGTTTATATATAGAATAACAGATACCCCGGAGTGAATTACAGACTGGAATCTAATCGAGGGGCTCGGGATGGTTTATATATAAAATATCAGATACCCGGGAGTGAGGTACAGACTGGAATCTAATCGAGGCGCTAGGGATGGTTTATCTATAGAATAACAGATACCCGGGCGTGAGTTACAGACTGGAATCCCATCGAGGGCCTCAGGGTGTTTTATATATAGAATAACAGATACCCGGGAGTGAGTTACAGACTGGAATCTAATCGGGAGGTTCAGGGGTGTTTACATATAGAATAACAGATACCCGGGAGTGAGTTACAGACTGGAATCTAATCGACAGGTTCGGGGTGGTTTATATTTAGATAACAGATACCCGGGAGTGAGTTACAGACTGGAATCTATTCGACAGGTTCGGGGTGGTTTATATATAGAATAACAGATACCCGGGAGTCAGTTACAGCCTGGAATCTAATCGAAAGGTTCGGGGTGGTTTATATATAGAATAACAGATACCTGGTAGGGAGTTACAGCCTGGAATCTAATCGAAGGGTTCGGGGTGGTTTATATACAGAATAACAGATACCCGGGAGGGAGTTACAGACTGGAATCTAATCGAAGGGTTCAGGGAGGTTTAAATACAGAATAACAGATACCCGGGAGTGAGTTACAGACTGGAATCTAATCGAGGGGTTCGGGGCGGTTTATATATAGAATAACAGATGACCGGGAATGAGTTACAGACTGGAATCTAATCGAGGGGTTCAGGGAGGTTTATATACAGAATAACAGATACACGGGAATGCGTTACAGACTGGAATCTAATCGAGGGGTTCGGGGTGGGTTATATATAGAATAACAGATGACCGGAGTGAGTTACAGACTGGAATCTAATCGAGGGGTGCGGGGTGGTTTATATATAGAATAACAGATATCCGGGAGTGAGTTACAGTCTGGAATCTAATCGAGGGACATGGGTTGGTTTATATATAGAATAACAGACACCCGGGAGTGAGTTACAGTCTGGAATCTAATCGAGGGGCTCGGGTTGGTTTATATATAGAATAACAGATACCCGGGAATGAGTTACAAACTGGCATCAAATTGAGGGCTCAGGGTGGTTAATATATAGAATAACAGATACCCGGGAGGGAGTTACAGACTGGAATCTAATCAATGGGTTCGGGGAGGCTTTATATATAGAATAACAGATACCCCGGAGCGAGTTACAGACTGAAATCTAATTGAGGGGCTTGGGATGGTTCATATATAGAATATCAGATACCCGGGAGTGAGTTACAGACTGGAATCTAATCGAGATTTTCGGGGAGGTTTATATATAAAATAACAGATACCTGGGAGTGAGTTACAGACTGGAATCTAATCGAGGGGTACGGGGTGGTTTATATATAGAATAACAGATACCTGGGAGTGAGTTACAGACTGGAATCTGATCGAGGGGTTCAGGGTGATTTATGTACAGAATAACAGATACCCGGGAGTGAGTTACAGACTGGAATCTAATCGAGGGGCTCAGGATGTTTTATATATAGAATATCAGATACCCGGGGGTGAGTTCAGACTGGAATCTAATCGAGGGGTTCGAGGTGGTTTATATATAGAATAACAGATACCCCGGAGTGAGTTACAGACTGGAATCTAATCGAGGGGCTCGGGACGGTTTACATATAGAATATCAGATACCCGGGCGTGAGTTACAGACTGGAATCTAATCGAGGGGCTCGGGATGGTTTATATATAGAATATCAGATACCCGGGAGTGAGTTACAGACTGGAATCCCATCGAGGGATACGGTGGGGGGAGTATATATACAGAATAACAGATACCCGGGAGTGCGTTACAGACTGGAATCTAATCGAGGGGTTTGGGGAGGTTTATATATAGAATAACAGATACCCGGGAGTGAGTTACAGACTGGAATCTAATCAAGGTGTTCGGGGTGGTTTATATATAGAATAACAGATACCCGGGAGTGAGTTACAGACTGGAATCTGATCGCGGGGTTCAGGGTGATTTATGTATAGAATAACAGATACCCGGGAGTGAGTTACAGACTGGAATCTAATCGAGGGGTTCGGGGTGGTTTATATATAGAATTACAGGTACCCGGCAGTGATTTACAGACTGGAATCTGATTGAGGGGTTCAGGGTGATTTATGTATAGAATAACAGATACCCGGGAGGAGTTACAGACTGGAATCTAATCGAGGGTTTCGGGGAGGTTTATATATAGAATAACAGATACCCAGGAGTGAGTTACAGACTGGAATCTAATCCAGGGGCTCGGGATGGTTTATATATAGAATAACAGATACCCCGGAGTGAATTACAGACTGGAATCTAATCGAGCGGCTCGGGATGGTTTATATATAAAATATCAGATACCCGGGAGTGAGGTACAGACTGGAATCTAATCGAGGCGCTAGGGATGGTTTATCTATAGAATAACAGATACCCGGGCGTGAGTTACAGACTGGAATCCCATCGAGGGCCTCAGGGTGTTTTATATATAGAATAACAGATACCCGGGAGTGAGTTACAGACTGGAATCTAATCGGGAGGTTCAGGGGTGTTTACATATAGAATAACAGATACCCGGGAGTGAGTTACAGACTGGAATCTAATCGACAGGTTCGGGGTGGTTTATATTTAGATAACAGATACCCGGGAGTGAGTTACAGACTGGAATCTAATCGACAGGTTCGGGGTGGTTTATATATAGAATAACAGATACCCGGAGTGAGTTACAGCCTGGAATCTAATCGAGGGGTTCGGGGTGGTTTATATACAGAATAACAGATACCCGGGAGGGAGTTACAGACCTGAAACTAATCAAGGGGCTCGGGATGGCTTATATATAGAATATCAGATACCCGGGAGTGAGTTCAGACTGGAATCTAATCGAGGGGATCGGGATGGTTTATCTATAGAATAACAGATACCGGGGAGTGAGTTACAGACTGGAATCCCAGCGAGGGCCTCAGGGTGTTTTATATATAGAATAACAGATACACCGGGAGGGAGTTACAGACTGGAATCTAATCGAGGGGTTCAGGGAGGCTTTATATATAGAATAACAGATACCCCGGAGTGAGTTACAGACTGGATTCTAATCGAGGGGCTCGGGATGGTTTATATATAGAACAACAGATACCAGGAAGTGAGTTACAGACTGGAATCTGATCGGGGGGTTCAGGGGGGTTTACATATAGAATAACAGATACCCGGGAGTGAGTTACAGACTGGAATCTAATCGACAGGTTTGGGGTGGTTTATATTTGGATAACAGATACCCGGGAGGGAATTACAGACCGGAATCTAATCGAGGGGCTCGGGATGGTTTATATACAGAATAACAGATACCCGGGAGAAAGTTACAGACTGGAATCTAATCGAGGGTTTCGGGGAGGTTTATATATAGAATAACAGATACCTGGGAGTGAGTTACAGACTGGAATCTGATCGAGGGGTTCAGGGTGATTTATGTACAGAATAACAGATACCCGGGAATGAGTTACAGACTGGGATCTGATCGAGGGGTTCAGGGTGATTTATGTACAGAATAACAGATACCCGGGAGTGAGTTACAGACTGGAATCTAATCGAGGGTTTCGGGGAGGTTTATATATAGAATAACTGATACCCGGGAGTGAGTTACAGACTGGAATCTAATCGAGGGGCTCGGGTTGGTTTATATATAGAATAACAGATACCCGGGTGGGAGTTACAGACTGGAATCTAATTGAGGGCTCGGGGTGGTTTATAATTAGAATAACAGACACCCGGGAGGGAGTTACAGACTGGAATCTAATCAAGGGGTACAGGGAGGCTTTATATATAGAATAACAGATACCCCGGAGTGAGTTACAGACTGGATTCTAATCGATGGGCTCTGGATGGTTTATATATAGAATATCAGATACCCGGGAGTGAGTTACAGACCGGAAACTAATCGAGGGGCTCGGGATGGTTTATATATATAATATCAGATACCCGGGAGTGAGTTCAGACTGGAATCTAAACGAGGGGTTCGGGGTGGTTTATATATAGAATAACAGATACCCCGGAGTGAGTTACAGACTGGAATCTAATCGAGGGGCTCAGGATGGTTTATCTATAGAATAACAGATACCCGGGAGTGAGTTACAGACTGGAATCCCATCGAGGGCCTCGGGTGTTTTATATATAGAATAACAGATACCCGGTAGGGAGTTACAGACTGGAATCTAATCAAGGGGTTCGGGGAGGTTTATATATAGAATAACAGATACCCGGGAGGGAGTTACAGACTGGAATCTAATCGAGGGGTTCGGGGTGGTTTATATATAGAATAACAGATACACGGGAGTGAGTTACAGACTGGAATCTAATCCAGGGGCTCGGGATGGTTTATATATAGAATAACAGATACCCCGGAGTGAATTACAGACTGGAATCTAATCGAGGGGCTCGGGATGGTTTATATATAAAATATCAGATACCCGGGAGTGAGGTACAGACTGGAATCTAATCGAGGCGCTAGGGATGGTTTATCTATAGAATAACAGATACCCGGGCGTGAGTTACAGACTGGAATCCCATCGAGGGCCTCAGGGTGTTTTATATATAGAATAACAGATACCCGGGAGTGAGTTACAGACTGGAATCTAATCGGGAGGTTCAGGGGTGTTTACATATAGAATAACAGATACCCGGGAGTGAGTTACAGACTGGAATCTAATCGACAGGTTCGGGGTGGTTTATATTTAGATAACAGATACCCGGGAGTGAGTTACAGACTGGAATCTATTCGACAGGTTCGGGGTGGTTTATATATAGAATAACAGATACCCGGGAGTCAGTTACAGCCTGGAATCTAATCGAAAGGTTCGGGGTGGTTTATATATAGAATAACAGATACCTGGTAGGGAGTTACAGCCTGGAATCTAATCGAAGGGTTCGGGGTGGTTTATATACAGAATAACAGATACCCGGGAGGGAGTTACAGACTGGAATCTAATCGAAGGGTTCAGGGAGGTTTAAATACAGAATAACAGATACCCGGGAGTGAGTTACAGACTGGAATCTAATCGAGGGGTTCGGGGCGGTTTATATATAGAATAACAGATGACCGGGAATGAGTTACAGACTGGAATCTAATCGAGGGGTTCAGGGAGGTTTATATACAGAATAACAGATACACGGGAATGCGTTACAGACTGGAATCTAATCGAGGGGTTCGGGGTGGGTTATATATAGAATAACAGATGACCGGAGTGAGTTACAGACTGGAATCTAATCGAGGGGTGCGGGGTGGTTTATATATAGAATAACAGATATCCGGGAGTGAGTTACAGTCTGGAATCTAATCGAGGGACATGGGTTGGTTTATATATAGAATAACAGACACCCGGGAGTGAGTTACAGTCTGGAATCTAATCGAGGGGCTCGGGTTGGTTTATATATAGAATAACAGATACCCGGGAATGAGTTACAAACTGGCATCAAATTGAGGGCTCAGGGTGGTTAATATATAGAATAACAGATACCCGGGAGGGAGTTACAGACTGGAATCTAATCAATGGGTTCGGGGAGGCTTTATATATAGAATAACAGATACCCCGGAGCGAGTTACAGACTGAAATCTAATTGAGGGGCTTGGGATGGTTCATATATAGAATATCAGATACCCGGGAGTGAGTTACAGACTGGAATCTAATCGAGATTTTCGGGGAGGTTTATATATAAAATAACAGATACCTGGGAGTGAGTTACAGACTGGAATCTAATCGAGGGGTACGGGGTGGTTTATATATAGAATAACAGATACCTGGGAGTGAGTTACAGACTGGAATCTGATCGAGGGGTTCAGGGTGATTTATGTACAGAATAACAGATACCCGGGAGTGAGTTACAGACTGGAATCTAATCGAGGGGCTCAGGATGTTTTATATATAGAATATCAGATACCCGGGGGTGAGTTCAGACTGGAATCTAATCGAGGGGTTCGAGGTGGTTTATATATAGAATAACAGATACCCCGGAGTGAGTTACAGACTGGAATCTAATCGAGGGGCTCGGGACGGTTTACATATAGAATATCAGATACCCGGGCGTGAGTTACAGACTGGAATCTAATCGAGGGGCTCGGGATGGTTTATATATAGAATATCAGATACCCGGGAGTGAGTTACAGACTGGAATCCCATCGAGGGATACGGTGGGGGGAGTATATATACAGAATAACAGATACCCGGGAGTGCGTTACAGACTGGAATCTAATCGAGGGGTTTGGGGAGGTTTATATATAGAATAACAGATACCCGGGAGTGAGTTACAGACTGGAATCTAATCAAGGTGTTCGGGGTGGTTTATATATAGAATAACAGATACCCGGGAGTGAGTTACAGACTGGAATCTGATCGCGGGGTTCAGGGTGATTTATGTATAGAATAACAGATACCCGGGAGTGAGTTACAGACTGGAATCTAATCGAGGGGTTCGGGGTGGTTTATATATAGAATTACAGGTACCCGGCAGTGATTTACAGACTGGAATCTGATTGAGGGGTTCAGGGTGATTTATGTATAGAATAACAGATACCCGGGAGGAGTTACAGACTGGAATCTAATCGAGGGTTTCGGGGAGGTTTATATATAGAATAACAGATACCCAGGAGTGAGTTACAGACTGGAATCTAATCCAGGGGCTCGGGATGGTTTATATATAGAATAACAGATACCCCGGAGTGAATTACAGACTGGAATCTAATCGAGCGGCTCGGGATGGTTTATATATAAAATATCAGATACCCGGGAGTGAGGTACAGACTGGAATCTAATCGAGGCGCTAGGGATGGTTTATCTATAGAATAACAGATACCCGGGCGTGAGTTACAGACTGGAATCCCATCGAGGGCCTCAGGGTGTTTTATATATAGAATAACAGATACCCGGGAGTGAGTTACAGACTGGAATCTAATCGGGAGGTTCAGGGGTGTTTACATATAGAATAACAGATACCCGGGAGTGAGTTACAGACTGGAATCTAATCGACAGGTTCGGGGTGGTTTATATTTAGATAACAGATACCCGGGAGTGAGTTACAGACTGGAATCTAATCGACAGGTTCGGGGTGGTTTATATATAGAATAACAGATACCCGGAGTGAGTTACAGCCTGGAATCTAATCGAGGGGTTCGGGGTGGTTTATATACAGAATAACAGATACCCGGGAGGGAGTTACAGACCTGAAACTAATCAAGGGGCTCGGGATGGCTTATATATAGAATATCAGATACCCGGGAGTGAGTTCAGACTGGAATCTAATCGAGGGGATCGGGATGGTTTATCTATAGAATAACAGATACCGGGGAGTGAGTTACAGACTGGAATCCCAGCGAGGGCCTCAGGGTGTTTTATATATAGAATAACAGATACACCGGGAGGGAGTTACAGACTGGAATCTAATCGAGGGGTTCAGGGAGGCTTTATATATAGAATAACAGATACCCCGGAGTGAGTTACAGACTGGATTCTAATCGAGGGGCTCGGGATGGTTTATATATAGAACAACAGATACCAGGAAGTGAGTTACAGACTGGAATCTGATCGGGGGGTTCAGGGGGGTTTACATATAGAATAACAGATACCCGGGAGTGAGTTACAGACTGGAATCTAATCGACAGGTTTGGGGTGGTTTATATTTGGATAACAGATACCCGGGAGGGAATTACAGACCGGAATCTAATCGAGGGGCTCGGGATGGTTTATATACAGAATAACAGATACCCGGGAGAAAGTTACAGACTGGAATCTAATCGAGGGTTTCGGGGAGGTTTATATATAGAATAACAGATACCTGGGAGTGAGTTACAGACTGGAATCTGATCGAGGGGTTCAGGGTGATTTATGTACAGAATAACAGATACCCGGGAATGAGTTACAGACTGGGATCTGATCGAGGGGTTCAGGGTGATTTATGTACAGAATAACAGATACCCGGGAGTGAGTTACAGACTGGAATCTAATCGAGGGTTTCGGGGAGGTTTATATATAGAATAACTGATACCCGGGAGTGAGTTACAGACTGGAATCTAATCGAGGGGCTCGGGTTGGTTTATATATAGAATAACAGATACCCGGGTGGGAGTTACAGACTGGAATCTAATTGAGGGCTCGGGGTGGTTTATAATTAGAATAACAGACACCCGGGAGGGAGTTACAGACTGGAATCTAATCAAGGGGTACAGGGAGGCTTTATATATAGAATAACAGATACCCCGGAGTGAGTTACAGACTGGATTCTAATCGATGGGCTCTGGATGGTTTATATATAGAATATCAGATACCCGGGAGTGAGTTACAGACCGGAAACTAATCGAGGGGCTCGGGATGGTTTATATATATAATATCAGATACCCGGGAGTGAGTTCAGACTGGAATCTAAACGAGGGGTTCGGGGTGGTTTATATATAGAATAACAGATACCCCGGAGTGAGTTACAGACTGGAATCTAATCGAGGGGCTCAGGATGGTTTATCTATAGAATAACAGATACCCGGGAGTGAGTTACAGACTGGAATCCCATCGAGGGCCTCGGGTGTTTTATATATAGAATAACAGATACCCGGTAGGGAGTTACAGACTGGAATCTAATCAAGGGGTTCGGGGAGGTTTATATATAGAATAACAGATACCCGGGAGGGAGTTACAGACTGGAATCTAATTGAGGGCTCGGGGTGGTTTATAATTAGAATAACAGACACCTGGGAGTGAGTTACAGACTGGAATCTAATCGAGGGGCTCGGGTTGGTTTATATATAGAATAACAGATACCCGGGAGGGAGTTACAGACTGGAATCTAATTGAGGACTCGGGGTGGTTTATAATTAGAATAACAGATACCCGGGAGTGAGTTCAGACTGGAATCTAATCAAGGGGTTTGGGGTGGTTTATATATAGAATAACAGATACCCCGCAGTGAGTTACAGACTGGAATCTAATCGAGGGGCTCGGGATGGTTTATCTATAGAATAACAGATACTCGGGAATAAGTTACAGACTGGAATCCCATCGAGGGGTTCAGGGTGTTTTATGTATAGAATAACAGATACCCGGGAGGGAGTTACAGACTGGAATCTAATCGAGGGGTTCAGGGAGGCTTTATATATAGAATAACAGATACCCCGGAGTGAGTTACAGACTGGATTCTAATCGAGGGGCTCGGGATGGTTTATATATAGAATAACAGATACCCGGGAGTGAGTTACAGACTGGAATCTAATCGGGGGGTTCAGGGGGGTTTACATACAGAATAACAGATACCCGGGAGTGAGTTACAGACAGGAATCTAATCGACAGGTTCGGGGTGGTTTATATTTGGATAACAGATACCTGGGAGGGAGTTACAGACTGGAATCTAATCGACAGGTTCGGGGTGGTTTATATATAGAATAACAGATACCCGGGAGTGAGTTACAGCCTGGAATCTAATCGACAGGTTCGGGGTGGTTTATATATAGAATAACAGATACCTGGTAGGGAGTTACAGCCTGGAATCTAATCGAAGAGTTCGGGGTGGTTTATCTACAGAATAACAGATACCCGGGAGGGAGTTACAGACTGGAATCTAATCGAAGGGTTCAGGGAGGTTTACATACAGAATAACAGATACCCGGGAGTAAGTTACAGACTGG
Organism: Carcharodon carcharias; assembly: GCF_017639515.1. Lineage (NCBI taxonomy): Eukaryota > Metazoa > Chordata > Chondrichthyes > Lamniformes > Lamnidae > Carcharodon > Carcharodon carcharias. The sequence continues at coordinate 741,237 of NW_024470665.1, read as the reverse complement.
AATCTAATTGAGGGGTTCGGGGTGGTTTATATATAGAATAACAGATGACCGGGAATGAGTTACAGACTGGAATCTAATCGAGGGGTTCAGGGAGGTTTATATACAGAATAACAGATATCCGGGAGTGAGTTACAGACTGGAATCTAATCGAGGGGTTCGGGGAGGTTTATATATAGAATAACAGATGACCGGGAGGGAGTTACAGACTGGAATCTAATCAAGGGGTACAGGGAGGCTTTATATATAGAATAAAAGATACCCCGGAGTGAGTTACAGACTGGAATCTAATCGAGGGGCTCGGGATGGTTTATATATAGAATATCAGATACCCGGGCGTGAGTTACAGACTGGAATCTAATCGAGGGGCTCGGGATGGTTTATATATAGAATATCAGATACCCGGGAGTGAGTTACAGACTGGAAACCCATCGAGGGATACGGCGGGGGGGGTATATATACAGAATAACAGATACCCGGGCGTGAGTTACAGACTGGAATCTAATCGAGGGGTTCGGGGAGCTTTATATATAGAATAACAGATACCCGGGAGTGAGTTACAGACTGGAATCTAATCGAGGGGTTCGGGGTGGTTTATGTATAGAATAACAGATACCCGGGAGTGAGTTACAAACTAGAATCTAATCGAGGGGTTCGGGGTGGTTTATATATAGAATTACAGATACCCGGCAGTGAGTTACAGACTGGAATCTGATCGAGGGGTTCAGGGTGATATATGTATAGAATAACAGATACCCGGGAGTGAGTTACAGACTGGAATCTAATCGGGGGGTTCAGGGGGGTTTACGTATAGAATAACAGATACCCGGGACTGAGTTACAGACTGGAATCTAATCGACAGGTTCGGGGTGGTTTATATATAAAATAACAGATACCCGGGAGTGAGTTACAGCCTGGAATCTAATCGACAGGTTCGGGGTGGTTTATATACAGAATAACAGATACCCGGGAGGGAGTTACAGACTGGAATCTAATTGAAGGGTACAGGGAGGCTTATATACAGAATAACAGATACCCGGGAGTGAGTTACAGACTGGAATCTAATCGAGGGGTTCGGGGTGGTTTATATATAGAATAACAGATTCCTGGGAGGGAGTTACAGCCTGGAATCTAATCGAGGGGTTCGGGGTGGTTTATATACAGAATAACAGATACCCGGGAGGGAGTTACAGACTGGAATCTAATCAAGGGGTACAGGTAGGCTTTATATATAGAATAAAAGATACCCCGGAGTAAGTTACAGACTGGATTCTAATCGAGTGGCTCGGGATGGTTTATATATAGAATGTCAGATACCCCGGAGTGAGTTACAGACTGGAATCTAATCGAGGGGCTCGGGATGGTTTAATATATAGAATATCAGATACCCGGGCGTGAGTTACAGACTGGAATCTAATCGAGGGGCTCGGGATGGTTTATATATAGAATATCAAATACCCGGGAGTGAGTTACAGACTGGAAACCCATCGAGGGATACGGCGGGGGGGTATATATACAGAATAACAGATACCCGGGAGTGAGTTACAGACTGGAATCTAATCGAGGGGTTCGGGGAGCTTTATATATAGAATAACAGATACCCGGGAGTGAGTTACAGACTGGAATCTAATCGAGGGGTTCGTGGTGGTTTATATATAGAATAACAGATACACGGGAGTGAGTTACAGACTGGAATCTGATCGCGGGGTTCAGGGTGATTTATGTATAGAATAACAGATACCCGGGAGTGAGTTACAGACTGAAATCTAATCGAGGGGTTCGGAGTGGTTTATATATAGAATTACAGATACCCGGCAGTGAGTTACAGACTGGAATCTGATCGAGGGGTTCAGGGTGAGTTATGTATAGAATAACAGATACCCGGGAGTGAGTTACAGACTGGAATCTAATTGAGGGTTTCGGGGAGGTTTATATATAGAATAACAGATACCCGGGAGTGAGTTACAGACTGGAATCCCATCGATGGCCTCAGGGTGTTTTATATATAGAATAACAGATAACCGGGAGGGAGTTACAGACTGGAATCTAATCGAGGGGTTCGGGGAGGTTTATATATAGAATAACAGATACCCGGGAGTGAGTTACAGACTGGAATCTAATCGGGGGGTTAAGGGGGGTTTACATATAGAATAACAGATACCCGGGAGTGAGTTACAGACTGGAATCTAATCAACAGGTTCGGCGTGGTTTATATTTGGATAACAGATACCCGGGAGTGAGTTACAGACTGGAATCTAATCGAGGGGTTCGGGGTGGTTTATATATAGAATAACAGATGACCAGGAATGAGTTGCAGACCGGAATCTAATCGAGGGGTTCAGGGAGGTTTATGTACAGAATAACTGATACCCGGGAGTGAGTTACAGACTGGAATCTAATCGAGGGGTTCGGGGTGGTTCATATATTGAATAACAGATGACCGGGAGTGAGTTACAGACTGGAATCTAATCGAGGAGTGCGGGGTGGTTTATATATAGAATAACAGATACCCGGAAGGGAGTTACAGACTGGAATCAAATCGAGGGGTTCAGGGCGGTTTATATATGGAATAACTGATACCCGGGAGTGAGTTACAGACTGCAATCTAATCGAGGGGCTCGGGGTGGTTTATATATAGAATAACTGATACCCCGGAGTGAATTATAGACTGGAATCTAATCGAGGGGCTCGGGATGGTTTATATATAAAATATCAGATACCCGGGAGTGAGTTACAGACTGGAATCTAATCGAGGCGCTAGGGATGGTTTATCTATAGAATAACAGATACCCGGGCGTGAGTTACAGACTGGAATCCCATCGAGGGCCTCAGGGTGTTTTATATATAGAATAACAGATACCCGGGAGTGAGTTACAGACTGGAATCTAATCGACAGGTTCGGGGTGGTTTATATAAAGAATAACAGATACCCGGGAGTGAGTTACAGCCTGGAATCTAATCGACAGGTTCGGGGTGGTTTATATAAAGAATAACAGATACCTCGTAGGGACTTACAGTCTGGAATCTAATCGAGGGGTTCGGGGTGGTTTATATATAGAATAACAGATACCCGGAAGGGAGTTACAGACTGGAATCTAATCGAGGGGTTCAGGGAGGTTTATATACAGAATAACAGATACCCGGGAGTGAGTTACAGACTGGAATCTAATCGAGGGGTTCGGGGTGGCTTATATATAGAATAACAGATGACCAAGAATGAGTTACAGACTGGAATCTAATCGAGGGGTTCAGGGAGGTTTATATACAGAATAACAGATACCCGGGAGTGAGTTACAGACTGGAATCTAACCGAGGGGTTCGGGGTGGTTCATATATAGAATAACAGATGACCGGGAGTGAGTTACAGAGGGAATCTAATCGAGGAGTGCGGGGTGGTTTATATATAGAATAACAAATACCCGGGAGGGAGTTACAGACTGGAATCAAATCGAGGGGTTCAGGGCGGTTTATATATAGAATAACTGATACCCGGGAGTGAGTTACAGACTGGAATCTAATCGAGGGGCTCGGGTTGGTTTATATATAGAATAACAGATACCCCGGAGTGAGTTACAGACTGGATTCTAATCAAGGGGCTCGGGATGGTTTACATATAGAATATGAGATACCCGGGAGTGAGTTCCAGACCGGAATCTAATCGAGGGGCTCGGTTTGGTTTATATATAGAATAACAGATACCCGGGAGGGAGTTACAGACTGGAATCTAATTGAGGGCTCGGGGAGGTTTATAATTAGTATAACATTTACCCAGGAGGGAGTTACAGACTGGAATCTAATCAAGGGGTACAGGGAGGCTTTATATATAGAATAACAGATACCCCGCAGTGAGTTACAGACTGGATTCTAATCGAGGGGCTCTGGATGGTTTATATATAGAATATCAGATACCCGGGAGTGAGTTACAGATCTGAAACTAATCAAGGGGCTCGGGATGGCTTATATATAGAATATCAGATACCCGGGAGTGAGTTCAGACTGGAATCTAATCGAGGGGATCGGGATGGTTTATCTATAGAATAACAGATACCGGGGAGTGAGTTACAGACTGGAATCCCATCGAGGGCCTCAGGGTGTTTTATATATAGAATAACAGATACACCGGGAGGGAGTTACAGACTGGAATCTAATCGAGGGGTTCGGGGAGGCTTTATATATCGAATAACAGATACCCCGGAGTGAGTTACAGACTGGATTCTAATCGAGGGGCTCGGGATGGTTTAGATATAGAACAACAGATACCAGGAAGTGAGTTACAGACTGGAATCTGATCGGGCGGTTCAGGGGGGTTTACATATAGAATAACAGATATCCGGGAGTGAGTTACAGACTGGGATCTAATCGACAGGTTTGGGGTGGTTTATATTTGGATAACAGATACCCGGGAGGGAGTTACAGACCGGAATCTAATCGAGGGGCTCGGGATGGTTTATATACAGAATAACAGATACCCGGGAGAAAGTTACAGACTGGATTCTAATCGAGGGGCTCTGGATGGTTTATATATAGAATATCAGATACCCGGGAGTGAGTTACAGATCGGAAACTAATCGAGGGGCTCGGGATGGCTTATATATAGAATATCAGATACCCGGGAGTGAGTTCAGACTGGAATCTAATTGAGGGTTTCGGGGTGGTTTATATATAGAATAACAGATACCCCGGCGTGAGTTACAGACTGGAATCTAATCGAGGGGCTCGGGATGGTTTATCTATAGAATAACAGATACCCGGGAGTGAGTTACAGACTGGAATCACATCGAGGGCCTCAGGGTGTTTTATATATAGAATAACAGATACCCGGGAGGGAGTTACAGACTGGAATCTAATCGAGGGGCTCGGGTTGGTTTATATATAGAATAACAGATACCCGGGAGGGAGTTACAGACTGGAATCTAATTGAGGGCTCGGGGTGGTTTATAATTAGAATAACAGATACCCGGGAGAGAGTTCAGACTGGAATCTAATCAAGGGGTTCGGGGTGGTTTATATATAGAATAACAGATACCCCGGAGTGAGTTACAGACTGGAATCTAATCGAGGGGCTCGGGATGGTTTATCTATAGAATAACAGATACCCGGGAATAAGTTACAGACTGGAATCCCATCGAGGGCCTCAGGGTGTTTTATATATACAACAACAGATACCCGGGAGGGAGTTACAGACTAGAATCTAATCGAGGGGTTCGGGGAGGCTTTATATATAGAATAACAGATACCCCGGAGTGAGTTACAGACTGGATTCTAATCGAGGGGCTCGGGATGGTTTATATATAGAATAACAGATACCCGGGAGTGAGTTACAGACTGGAATCTAATCGGGGGGTTCAGGGGGGTTTACATACAGAATAACAGATACCCGGGAGTGAGTTACAGACAGGAATCTAATCGACATGTTCGGGGTGGTTTATATTTGGATAACAGATACCTGGGAGGGAGTTACAGACTGGAATCTATTCGACAGGTTCGGGGTGGTTTATATATAGAATAACAGATACCCGGGAGTCAGTTACAGCCTGGAATCTAATCGAAAGGTTCGGGGTGGTTTATATATAGAATAACAGATACCTGGTAGGGAGTTACAGCCTGGAATCTAATCGAAGGGTTCGGGGTGGTTTATATACAGAATAACAGATACCCGGGAGGGAGTTACAGACTGGAATCTAATCGAAGGGTTCAGGGAGGTTTAAATACAGAATAACAGATACCCGGGAGTGAGTTACAGGCTGGAATCTAATCGAGGGGTTCGGGGCGGTTTATATATAGAATAACAGATGACCGGGAATGAGTTACAGACTGGAATCTAATCGAGGGGTTCAGGGAGGTTTATATACAGAATAACAGATACACGGGAATGCGTTACAGACTGGAATCTAATCGAGGGGTTCGGGGTGGTTTATATATAGAATAACAGACGACCGGAGTGAGTTACAGACTGGAATCTAATCGAGGGGTGCGGGGTGGTTTATATATAGAATAACAGATATCCGGGAGTGAGTTACAGTCTGGAATCTAATCGAGGGACTCGGGTTGGTTTATATATAGAATAACAGACACCCGGGAGTGAGTTACAGTCTGGAATCTAATCGAGGGGCTCGGGTTGGTTTATATATAGAATAACAGATACCCGGGAATGAGTTACAAACTGGCATCAAATTGAGGGCTCAGGGTGGTTAATATATAGAATAACAGATACCCGGGAGGGAGTTACAGACTGGAATCTAATCAATGGGTTCGGGGAGGCTTTATATATAGAATAACAGATACCCCGGAGCGAGTTACAGACTGAAATCTAATTGAGGGGCTCGGGATGGTTCATATATAGAATATCAGATACCCGGGAGTGAGTTACAGACTGGAATCTAATCGAGATTTTCGGGGAGGTTTATATATAGAATAACAGATACCTGGGAGTGAGTTACAGACTGGAATCTAATCGAGGGGTACGGGGTGGTTTATATATAGAATAACAGATACCTGGGAGTGAGTTACAGACTGGAATCTGATCGAGGGGTTCAGGGTGATTTATGTACAGAATAACAGATACCCGGGAGTGAGTTACAGACTGGAATCTAATCGAGGGGCTCAGGATGTTTTATATATAGAATATCAGATACCCGGGGGTGAGTTCAGACTGGAATCTAATCGAGGGGTTCGAGGTGGTTTATATATAGAATAACAGATACCCCGGAGTGAGTTACAGACTGGAATCTAATCGAGGGGCTCGGGACGGTTTACATATAGAATATCAGATACCCGGGGGTGAGTTACAGACTGGAATCTAATCGAGGGGCTCGGGATGGTTTATATATAGAATATCAGATACCCGGGAGTGAGTTACAGACTGGAATCCCATCGAGGGATACGGTGGGGGGAGTATATATACAGAATAACAGATACCCGGGAGTGCGTTACAGACTGGAATCTAATCGAGGGGTTTGGGGAGGTTTATATATAGAATAACAGATACCCGGGAGTGAGTTACAGACTGGAATCTAATCAAGGTGTTCGGGGTGGTTTATATATAGAATAACAGACACCCGGGAGTGAGTTACAGACTGGAATCTGATCGCGGGGTTCAGGGTGATTTATGTATAGAATAACAGATACCCGGGAGTGAGTTACAGACTGGAATCTAATCGAGGGGTTCGGGGTGGTTTATATATAGAATTACAGGTACCCGGCAGTGAGTTACAGACTGGAATCTGATTGAGGGGTTCAGGGTGATTTATGTATAGAATAACAGATACCCGGGAGGAGTTACAGACTGGAATCTAATCCAGGGGCTCGGGATGGTTTATATATAGAATAACAGATACCCCGGAGTGAATTACAGACTGGAATCTAATCGAGCGGCTCGGGATGGTTTATATATAAAATATCAGATACCCGGGAGTGAGGTACAGACTGGAATCTAATCGAGGCGCTAGGGATGGTTTATCTATAGAATAACAGATACCCGGGCGTGAGTTACAGACTGGAATCCCATCGAGGGCCTCAGGGTGTTTTATATATAGAATAACAGATACCCGGGAGTGAGTTACAGACTGGAATCTAATCGGGTGGTTCAGGGGTGTTTACATATAGAATAACAGATACCCGGGAGTGAGTTACAGACTGGAATCTAATCGACAGGTTCGGGGTGGTTTATATTTAGATAACAGATACCCGGGAGTGAGTTACAGACTGGAATCTAATCGACAGGTTCGGGGTGGTTTATATATAGAATAACAGATACCCGGAGTGAGTTACAGCCTGGAATCTAATCGAGGGGTTCGGGGTGGTTTATATACAGAATAACAGATACCCGGGAGGGAGTTACAGACCTGAAACTAATCAAGGGCTCGGGATGGCTTATATATAGAATATCAGATACCCGGGAGTGAGTTCAGACTGGAATCTAATCGAGGGGATCGGGATGGTTTATCTATAGAATAACAGATACCGGGGAGTGAGTTACAGACTGGAATCCCAGCGAGGGCCTCAGGGTGTTTTATATACAGAATAACAGATACACCGGGAGGGAGTTACAGACTGGAATCTAATCGAGGGGTTCAGGGAGGCTTTATATATAGAATAACAGATACCCCGGAGTGAGTTACAGACTGGATTCTAATCGAGGGGCTCGGGATGGTTTATATATAGAACAACAGATACCAGGAAGTGAGTTACAGACTGGAATCTGATCGGGGGGTTCAGGGGGGTTTACATATAGAATAACAGATACCCGGGAGTGAGTTACAGACTGGAATCTAATCGACAGGTTTGGGGTGGTTTATATTTGGATAACAGATACCCGGGAGGGAATTACAGACCGGAATCTAATCGAGGGGCTCGGGATGGTTTATATACAGAATAACAGATACCCGGGAGAAAGTTACAGACTGGAATCTAATCGAGGGTTTCGGGGAGGTTTATATATAGAATAACAGATACCTGGGAGTGAGTTACAGACTGGAATCTGATCGAGGGGTTCAGGGTGATTTATGTACAGAATAACAGATACCCGGGAATGAGTTACAGACTGGGATCTGATCGAGGGGTTCAGGGTGATTTATGTACAGAATAACAGATACCCGGGAGTGAGTTACAGACTGGAATCTAATCGAGGGTTTCGGGGAGGTTTATATATAGAATAACTGATACCCGGGAGTGAGTTACAGACTGGAATCTAATCGAGGGGCTCGGGTTGGTTTATATATAGAATAACAGATACCCGGGTGGGAGTTACAGACTGGAATCTAATTGAGGGCTCGGGGTGGTTTATAATTAGAATAACAGACACCCGGGAGGGAGTTACAGACTGGAATCTAATCAAGGGGTACAGGGAGGCTTTATATATAGAATAACAGATACCCCGGAGTGAGTTACAGACTGGATTCTAATCGATGGGCTCTGGATGGTTTATATATAGAATATCAGATACCCGGGAGTGAGTTACAGACCGGAAACTAATCGAGGGGCTCGGGATGGTTTATATATATAATATCAGATACCTGGGAGTGAGTTCAGACTGGAATCTAAACGAGGGGTTCGGGGTGGTTTATATATAGAATAACAGATACCCCGGAGTGAGTTACAGACTGGAATCTAATCGAGGGGCTCAGGATGGTTTATCTATAGAATAACAGATACCCGGGAGTGAGTTACAGACTGGAATCCCATCGAGGGCCTCGGGTGTTTTATATATAGAATAACAGATACCCGGTAGGGAGTTACAGACTGGAATCTAATCAAGGGGTTCGGGGAGGTTTATATATAGAATAACAGATACCCGGGAGGGAGTTACAGACTGGAATCTAATTGAGGGCTCGGGGTGGTTTATAATTAGAATAACAGACACCTGGGAGTGAGTTACAGACTGGAATCTAATCGAGGGGCTCGGGTTGGTTTATATATAGAATAACAGATACCCGGGAGGGAGTTACAGACTGGAATCTAATTGAGGACTCGGGGTGGTTTATAATTAGAATAACAGATACCCGGGAGTGAGTTCAGACTGGAATCTAATCAAGGGGTTTGGGGTGGTTTATATATAGAATAACAGATACCCCGGAGTGAGTTACAGACTGGAATCTAATCGAGGGGCTCGGGATGGTTTATCTATAGAATAACAGATACTCGGGAATAAGTTACAGACTGGAATCCCATCGAGGGCCTCAGGGTGTTTTATGTATAGAATAACAGATACCCGGGAGGGAGTTACAGACTGGAATCTAATCGAGGGGTTCAGGGAGGCTTTATATATAGAATAACAGATACCCCGGAGTGAGTTACAGACTGGATTCTAATCGACAGGTTCGGGGTGGTTTATATATAGAATAACAGACACCCGGGAGTGAGTTACAGCCTGGAATCTAATCGACAGGTTCGGGGTGGTTTATATATAGAATAACAGATACCTGGTAGGGAGTTACAGCCTGGAATCTAATCGAAGAGTTCGGGGTGGTTTATATACAGAATAACAGATACCCGGGAGGGAGTTACAGACTGGAATCTAATCGAAGGGTTCAGGGAGGTTTAAATACAGAATAACAGATACCCGGGAGTGAGTTACAGACTGGAATCTAATTGAGGGTTTCGGGGTGGTTTATACATAGAATAACAGATGACCGGGGAGTGAGTTACAGACTGGAATCTAATCGAGGGGTTCGGGGTGGTTTATATATAGAATAACAGATACCTGGGAGTGAGTTACAGGCTACAGGCTGGAATCCAATCGAGGGGTTCGGGGGGGTTTATATACAGAATAACAGATACCTGGGAATGAGTTACAGACTGGAATCTAATCGAGGGGTTCGGGGTGGTTTATATATAGAATAACAGATACCCGGGAGTGAGTTACAGACTGGAATCTAATCGAGGGGTTCGAGGTGGTTTATATATAGAATAACAGATACCCGGGCGTGAGTTACAGACTGGAATCTAATCCAGGGGTTCGAGGTGGTTTATATATAGAATAACAGATATCCGGGAATGAGTTACAGTCTGGAATCTAATCGAGGGACTCGGGTTGGTTTATATATAGAATAACAGATACCCGGGAGTGAGTTACAGTCTGGAATCTAATCGAGGGGCTCGGGTTGGTTTATATATAGAATAACAGATACCCGGGAATGAGTTACAGACTGGAATCTAATTGAGGGCTCAGGGTGGTTAATATATAGAATAACAGATACCCGGGAGGGAGTTACAGACTGGAATCTAATCGAGGGGTTCAGGGAGGCTTTATATATAGAATAACAGATACCCCGGAGTGAGTTACAGACTGGATTCTAATCGAGGGGCTCGGGATGGTTTATATACAGAATAACAGATACCAGGAAGTGAGTTACAGACTGGAATCTAATCGGGGGGTTCAGGGGGGTTTACATATAGAATAACAGATACCCGGGAGTGAGTTACAGACTGGAATCTAATCGACAGGTTTGGGGTGGTTTATATTTGGATAACAGATACCCGGGAGGGAGTTACAGACCGGAATCTGATCGAGGGGTTCAGGGTGATTTATGTACAGAATAACAGATACCCGGGAGTGAGTTACAGACTGCAATCTGATCGAGGGGTTCAGGGTGATTTATGTACAGAATAACAGATACCCGGGAGTGAGTTACAGACTGGAATCTAATCGAGGGTTTCGGGGAGGTTTATATATAGAATAACTGATACCCGGGAGTGAGTTACAGACTGGAATCTAATCGAGGGGCTCGGGTTGGTTTATATATAGAATAACAGATACCCGGGAGGGAGTTACAGACTGGAATCTAATTGAGGGCTCGGGGTGGTTTATAATTAGAATAACAGATACCCGGGAGTGAGTTCAGACTGGAATCTAATCAAGGGGTTCGGGGTGGTTTATATATAGAATAACAGATACCCCGGAGTGAGTTACAGACTGGAATCTAATCGAGGGGCTCGGGATGGTTTATCTATAGAATAACAGATACCCGGGAATAAGTTACAGACTGGAATCCCATCGAGGGCCTCAGGGTGTTTTATATAAGGATTAACAGATACCCGGGAGGGAGTTACAGACTGGAATCTAATCGAGGGGTTCGGGGAGGCTTTATATATAGAATAACAGATACCCCGGAGTGAGTTACAGACTGGATTCTAATCGAGGGGCTCGGGATGGTTTATATATAGAATAACAGATACCCGGGGAGTGAGTTACAAACTGGAATCTAATCGGGGGGTTCAGGGGGGTTTACATACAGAATAACAGATACCCGGGAGTGAGTTACAGACTGGAATCTAATCGACAGGTTCGGGGTGGTTTATATTTGGATAACAGATACCTGGGAGGGAGTTACAGACTGGAATCTAATCGACAGGCTCGGGGATGGTTTATATATAGAATAACAGATACCCGGGAGTGAGTTACAGCCTGGAATCTAATCGACAGGTTCGGGGTGGTTTATGTGTAGAATAACAGATACCTGGTAGGGAGTTACAGCCTGGAATCTAATCGAAGGGTTCGGGGTGGTTTATATACAGAATAACAGATACCCGGGAGGGAGTTACAGACTGGAATCTAATCGAAGGGTTCAGGGAGGTTTAAATACAGAATAACAGATACCCGGGAGTGAGTTACAGACTGGAATCTAATCGAGGGGTTCGGGGTGGTTTATATATAGAATAACAGATGACCGGGAATGAGTTACAGGCTGGAATCTAATCGAGGGGTTCCGGGAGGTTTATATACAGAATAACAGATACCCGGGAGTGCGTTACAGACTGGAATCTAATCGAGGGGTTCGGGGTGGTTTATATATAGAATAACAGATGACCGGAGTGAGTTACAGACTGGAATCTAATCGAGGGGTGCGGGGTGGTTTATATATAGAATAACAGATATCCGGGAGTGAGTTACAGTCTGGAATCTAATCGAGGGACTCGGGTTGGTTTATATATAGAATAACAGATATCCGGGAGTGAGTTACAGTCTGGAATCTAATCGAGTGGCTCGGGTTGGTTTATATATAGAATAACAGATACCCGGGTGGGAGTTACAGACTGGAATCTAATTGAGGGCTCGGGGTGGTTTATAATTAGAATAACAGACACCCGGGAGGGAGTTACAGACTGGAATCTAATCAAGGGGTACAGGGAGGCTTTATATATAGAATAACAGATACCCCGGAGTGAGTTACAGACTGGATTCTAATCGATGGGCTCTGGATGGTTTATATATAGAATATCAGATACCCGGGAGTGAGTTACAGACCGGAAACTAATCGAGGGGCTCGGGATGGTTTATATATATAATATCAGATACCTGGGAGTGAGTTCAGACTGGAATCTAAACGAGGGGTTCGGGGTGGTTTATATATAGAATAACAGATACCCCGGAGTGAGTTACAGACTGGAATCTAATCGAGGGGCTCAGGATGGTTTATCTATAGAATAACAGATACCCGGGAGTGAGTTACAGACTGGAATCCCATCGAGGGCCTCGGGTGTTTTATATATAGAATAACAGATACCCGGTAGGGAGTTACAGACTGGAATCTAATCAAGGGGTTCGGGGAGGTTTATATATAGAATAACAGATACCCGGGAGGGAGTTACAGACTGGAATCTAATTGAGGGCTCGGGGTGGTTTATAATTAGAATAACAGACACCTGGGAGTGAGTTACAGACTGGAATCTAATCGAGGGGCTCGGGTTGGTTTATATATAGAATAACAGATACCCGGGAGGGAGTTACAGACTGGAATCTAATTGAGGACTCGGGGTGGTTTATAATTAGAATAACAGATACCCGGGAGTGAGTTCAGACTGGAATCTAATCAAGGGGTTTGGGGTGGTTTATATATAGAATAACAGATACCCCGGAGTGAGTTACAGACTGGAATCTAATCGAGGGGCTCGGGATGGTTTATCTATAGAATAACAGATACTCGGGAATAAGTTACAGACTGGAATCCCATCGAGGGCCTCAGGGTGTTTTATGTATAGAATAACAGATACCCGGGAGGGAGTTACAGACTGGAATCTAATCGAGGGGTTCAGGGAGGCTTTATATATAGAATAACAGATACCCCGGAGTGAGTTACAGACTGGATTCTAATCGACAGGTTCGGGGTGGTTTATATATAGAATAACAGACACCCGGGAGTGAGTTACAGCCTGGAATCTAATCGACAGGTTCGGGGTGGTTTATATATAGAATAACAGATACCTGGTAGGGAGTTACAGCCTGGAATCTAATCGAAGAGTTCGGGGTGGTTTATATACAGAATAACAGATACCCGGGAGGGAGTTACAGACTGGAATCTAATCGAAGGGTTCAGGGAGGTTTAAATACAGAATAACAGATACCCGGGAGTGAGTTACAGACTGGAATCTAATTGAGGGGTTCGGGGTGGTTTATACATAGAATAACAGATGACCGGGAGTGAGTTACAGACTGGAATCTAATCGAGGGGTTCGGGGTGGTTTATATATAGAATAACAGATACCTGGGAGTGAGTTACAGGCTACAGGCTGGAATCCAATCGAGGGGTTCGGGGGGGTTTATATACAGAATAACAGATACCTGGGAATGAGTTACAGACTGGAATCTAATCGAGGGGTTCGGGGTGGTTTATATATAGAATAACAGATACCCGGGAGTGAGTTACAGACTGGAATCTAATCGAGGGGTTCGAGGTGGTTTATATATAGAATAACAGATACCCGGGCCTGAGTTACAGACTGGAATCTAATCCAGGGGTTCGAGGTGGTTTATATATAGAATAACAGATATCCGGGAATGAGTTACAGTCTGGAATCTAATCGAGGGACTCGGGTTGGTTTATATATAGAATAACAGATACCCGGGAGTGAGTTACAGTCTGGAATCTAATCGAGGGGCTCGGGTTGGTTTATATATAGAATAACAGATACCCGGGAATGAGTTACAGACTGGAATCTAATTGAGGGCTCAGGGTGGTTAATATATAGAATAACAGATACCCGGGAGGGGAGTTACAGACTGGAATCTAATCGAGGGGTTCGGGGAGGCTTTATATATAGAATAACAGATACCCCGGAGTGAGTTACAGACTGGATTCTAATCGAGGGGCTCGGGATGGTTTATATACAGAATAACAGATACCAGGAAGTGAGTTACAGACTGGAATCTAATCGGGGGGTTCAGGGGGTTTACATATAGAATAACAGATACCCGGGAGTGAGTTACAGACTGGAATCTAATCGACAGGTTTGGGGTGGTTTATATTTGGATAACAGATACCCGGGAGGGAGTTACAGACCGGAATCTGATCGAGGGGTTCAGGGTGATTTATGTACAGAATAACAGATACCCGGGAGTGAGTTACAGACTGCAATCTGATCGAGGGGTTCAGGGTGATTTATGTACAGAATAACAGATACCCGGGAGTGAGTTACAGACTGGAATCTAATCGAGGGTTTCGGGGAGGTTTATATATAGAATAACTGATACCCGGGAGTGAGTTACAGACTGGAATCTAATCGAGGGGCTCGGGTTGGTTTATATATAGAATAACAGATACCCGGGAGGGAGTTACAGACTGGAATCTAATTGAGGGCTCGGGGTGGTTTATAATTAGAATAACAGATACCCGGGAGTGAGTTCAGACTGGAATCTAATCAAGGGGTTCGGGGTGGTTTATATATAGAATAACAGATACCCCGGAGTGAGTTACAGACTGGAATCTAATCGAGGGGCTCGGGATGGTTTATCTATAGAATAACAGATACCCGGGAATAAGTTACAGACTGGAATCCCATCGAGGGCCTCAGGGTGTTTTATATAAGGATTAACAGATACCCGGGAGGGAGTTACAGACTGGAATCTAATCGAGGGGTTCGGGGAGGCTTTATATATAGAATAACAGATACCCCGGAGTGAGTTACAGACTGGATTCTAATCGAGGGGCTCGGGATGGTTTATATATAGAATAACAGATACCCGGGAGTGAGTTACAAACTGGAATCTAATCGGGGGGTTCAGGGGGGTTTACATACAGAATAACAGATACCCGGGAGTGAGTTACAGACTGGAATCTAATCGACAGGTTCGGGGTGGTTTATATTTGGATAACAGATACCTGGGAGGGAGTTACAGACTGGAATCTAATCGACAGGCTCGGGATGGTTTATATATAGAATAACAGATACCCGGGAGTGAGTTACAGCCTGGAATCTAATCGACAGGTTCGGGGTGGTTTATGTGTAGAATAACAGATACCTGGTAGGGAGTTACAGCCTGGAATCTAATCGAAGGGTTCGGGGTGGTTTATATACAGAATAACAGATACCCGGGAGGGAGTTACAGACTGGAATCTAATCGAAGGGTTCAGGGAGGTTTAAATACAGAATAACAGATACCCGGGAGTGAGTTACAGACTGGAATCTAATCGAGGGGTTCGGGGTGGTTTATATATAGAATAACAGATGACCGGGAATGAGTTACAGGCTGGAATCTAATCGAGGGGTTCCGGGAGGTTTATATACAGAATAACAGATATCCGGGAGTGCGTTACAGACTGGAATCTAATCGAGGGGTTCGGGGTGGTTTATATATAGAATAACAGATGACCGGAGTGAGTTACAGACTGGAATCTAATCGAGGGGTGCGGGGTGGTTTATATATAGAATAACAGATATCCGGGAGTGAGTTACAGTCTGGAATCTAATCGAGGGACTCGGGTTGGTTTATATATAGAATAACAGATATCCGGGAGTGAGTTACAGTCTGGAATCTAATCGAGTGGCTCGGGTTGGTTTATATATAGAATAACAGATACCCGGGAATGAGTTACAGACTGGAATCTAATTGAGGGCTCAGGGTGGTTAATATATAGAATAACAGATACCCGGGAGGGAGTTACAGACTGGAATCTAATCAAGGGGTTCGGGGAGGCTTTATATATAGAATAACAGATACCCCGGAGCGAGTTACAGACTGAAATCTAATTGAGGGGCTCGGGATGGTTCATATATAGAATATCAGATACCCGGGAGTGAGTTACAGACTGGAATCTAATCGAGATTTTCGGGGAGGTTTATATATAGAATAACAGATACCTGGGAGTGAGTTACAGACTGGAATCTAATCGAGGGGTTCGGGGTGGTTTATATATAGAATAACAGATACCTGGGAGTGAGTTACAGACTGGAATCTGATCGAGGGGTTCAGGGTGATTTATGTACAGAATAACAGATACCCGGGAGTGAGTTACAGACTGGAATCTAATCGAGGGGCTCGGGATGTTTTATATATAGAATATCAGATACCCGGGGTTGAGTTCAGACTGGAATCTAATCGAGGGGTTCGAGGTGGTTTATATATAGAATAACAGATACCCCGGAGTGAGTTACAGACTGGAATCTAATCGAGGGGCTCGGGACGGTTTATATATAGAATATCAGATACCCGGGCGTGAGTTGCAGACTGGAATCTAATCGAGGGGCTCGGGATGGTTTATATATAGAATATCAGATACCCGGGAGTGAGTTACAGACTGGAATCCCATCGAGGGATACGGTGGGGGGGGTATATATACAGAATAACAGATACCCGGGAGTGAGTTACAGACTGGAATCTAATCGAGGGGTTTGGGGAGGTTTATATATAGAATAACAGATACCCGGGAGTGAGTTACAGACTGGAATCTAATCAAGGTGTTCGGGGTGGTTTATATATAGAATAACAGATACCCGGGAGTGAGTTACAGACTGGAATCTGATCGCGGGGTTCAGGGTGATTTATGTATAGAATAACAGATACCCGGGAGTGAGTTACAGACTGGAATCTAATCGAGGGGTTCGGGGTGGTTTATATATAGAGTTACAGATACCCGGCAGTGATTTACAGACTGGAATCTGATTGAGGGGTTCAGGGTGATTTATGTATAGAATAACAGATACCCGGGAGTGAGTTACAGACTGGAATCTAATTAAGGGTTTCGGGGAGTTTTATATATAGAATAACAGATCCCCGGGAGTGAGTTACAGACTGGAATCTAATCGAGGGGCTCGGGATGGTTTATATATAGAATATCAGATACCCCGGAGTGAGTTCAGACTGGAATCTAATCGAGGGGTTCGGGGTGGTTTATATATAGAATAACAGATACCCCGGAGTGAGTTACAGACTGGAATCTAATCGAGGGGTTCGGGGTGGTTTATATATAGAATAACAGATAACCCGGAGTGAGTTACAGACTGGAATCTAATCGAGGGGCTCAGGATGGTTTATATATAGAATATCTGATACCTGGGCGTGAGTTACAGACTGGAATCTAATCGAGGGGCTCGGGATGGTTTATATATATAGAATATCAGATACCCGGGCGTGAGTTACAGACTGGAATCTAATCCAGGGGTTCGAGGTGGTTTATATATAGAATAACAGATACCCGGGAGTGAGTTACAGCCTGGAATCTAATCGAAGGGTTCGGGGTGGTTTATATATAGAATAACAGATACCTGGGAGTGAGTTACAGACTGGAATCTAATCGAGGGGTTCGGGGTGGTTTATGTATAGAATAACAGATAATGGGAGTGAGTTACAGACTGGAATCTAATCGAGGGGTTCGGGGTGGTTTATATATAGAATAACAGATAGCAGGCAGTGTGAGTTGCGAACGGATTACTGTTGCCTTTGCTGCAGTAACTGTCAGGAAAGGATTCCCCAATAATCCTGCTCCCACCTTGGCTGAATTGCTTGGTGTCGTGTGTCGGTGTGGAGCTGCTCGGAGGAGAGTTCATGAGCCACCAGAACTCAGCGCTCTCTGTGCCGTGTTCACTGGCAGCACGCTCTCGGTCCTCTCGGCTCAGTGGACTGCCGTGTCGGAATCGCTGGATATACCTGGGTGCAAACAGACAGCGGGAGAAAAGGGGTTAGAGGTTTAAGAAACCCCTCACACAGCAGTAAGGAGAAGGTTAACATGCTCCAACCCAATCGGCACAGGACCAGGAGGAGGCCCATTCAGCCCCCTCGAGCCTGTTCCACAGGACCAGGAGGAGGCCCATTCAGCCCCCTCGAGCCTGTTACACAGGACCAGGAGGAGGCCCATTCAGCCCCCTCGAGCCTGTTACACAGGACCAGGAGGAGGCCCATTCAGCCCCCTCGAGCCTGTTACACAGGACCAGGAGGAGGCCCATTCAGCCCCCTCGAGCCTGTTACACAGGACCAGGAGGAGGCCCATTCAGCCCCCTCGAGCCTGTTACACAGGACCAGGAGGAGGCCCATTCAGCCCCCTCGAGCCTGTTACACATGACCAGGAGGAGGCCCATTCAGCCCCCTCGAGCCTGTTACACAGGAACAGGAGGAGGCCCATTCAGCCCCCCTCGAGCCTGTTACACAGGAACAGGAGGAGGCCCATTCAGCCCCCTCGAGCCTGTTACACAGGAACAGGAGGAGGACCATTCAACCCCCTCGAGCCTGTTACACAGGACCAGGAGGAGGCCCATTCAGCCCCCTCGAGCCTGTTACACAGGAACAGGAGGAGGCCATTCAGCCCCCCTCGAGCCTGTTACACGGGAACAGGAGGAGGCCATTCAGCCCACTCGAGCCTGTTACACAGGAACAGGAGGAGGCCATTCAGCCCCCTCGAGCCTGTTACACAGGAACAGGAGGAGGCCATTCATCTCCCTCGAGCCTGTTACATAGGAACAGGAGGAGGCCATTCATCCCCCTCGAGCCTGTTACATAGGAACAGGAGGAGGCCATTCATCCCCCTCGAGCCTGTTACACAGGAACAGGAGGAGGCCATTTATCCCCCTCGAGCCTGTTACACAGGAACAGGAGGAGGCCCATTCAGCCCCCTCGAGCCTGTTGCACAGGAACAGGAGGAGGCCCATTCAGCCCCTTGAGCCTGTTACACAGGACCAGGAGGAGGCCCATTCAGCCCCCTCGAGCCTGTTACACAGGAACAGGAGGAGGCCATTCAGCCCCCTCGAGCCTGTTACATAGGATCAGGAGGAGGCCATTCATCCCCCTCGAGCCTGTTACATAGGAACAGGAGGAGGCCATTCATCCCCCTCGAGCCTGTTACACAGAAACAGGAGGAGGCCCATTCAGCCCCCTCGAGCCTGTTACACAGGAACAGGAGGAGGCCATTCAGCCCCCTCGAGCCTGTTACATAGGATCAGGAGGAGGCCATTCATCCCCCTCGAGCCTGTTACATAGGAACAGGAGGAGGCCATTCATCCCCCTCGAGCCTGTTACACAGGAACAGGAGGAGGCCCATTCAGCCCCCTCGAGCCTGTTACACAGGAACAGGAGGAGGCCCATTCAGCCCCCTCGAGCCTGTTACACAGGAACAGGAGGAGGCCCATTCAGCCCCTTGAGCCTGTTACACAGGAACAGGAGGAGGCCATTCGGCCCCCTCGAGCCTGTTACACAGGAACAGGAGGAGGCCCATTTAGCCCCCTCGAGCCTGTTACGTAGGAACAGGAGGAGGCCCATTCAGCCCCCTCGAGCCTGTTACACAGGAACAGGAGGAGGCCCATTCAGCCCCCTCGAGCCTGTTACACAGGAACAGGAGGAGGCCCACTCAGCCCCCTCGAGCCTGTTACACAGGAACAGGAGGAGGCCCATTCAGCCCCCTCGAGCCTGTTACACAGGAACAGGAGGAGGTCCATTCAGCCCTCTCGAGCCTGTTCCTCCAGTGAATAAGTGCACTGTGATCAGGAATCCAGACTGATTTCCCTTCTGTCTCTAACCCAGAGGGGTCCAGGCAAGGTTCGTGAGGCTGATTTATAACTTCAATGCTGCTCTCACTCACTTGGCTATGACTGAACTCTCCGTGGGTGCATCCTTTGGACTTTCTGACCAGTCTGTGTCTGCACGATCCATCCCGCGGGATTGCAGCGATTCTCCTGTCGACCCTGCTCGATCCTGTCCGCCCAACGTTCCCTCGGGAGCCAGCACGGAGCTGATCTCGGTTGACGGCCAGGACTCCTCCGTGGGGCTGTCCGATCCAGGCTCTGACAGCTCTCCCTGCGCAGTCAGACGCTCAGCGGGTGCCGGTGAATTGCGAGAGGCCGCTGGTCTCAGCCCGGGTTCGAGGGGCTGGCATTTTCCCGCCAGCGGTACCTGAGAACGAAACGGCATTCAGACATTCCACAGCAGTTACAAAATCCCTCCAGCACCGTTCACCATCATGGCGCGCCCCAAAGCTTCCTGGCCGGTGGAATACTCCTTTCTGTCTCGAGCAGAGCTCACAGACAGCACCCTCCATTAACACCCCTCCCCCCCCCGCCTCACCATACTCTCAATCCTCAACCCACCTCACCTTTCCTCCTCGAGGTTGGAGCGGCCTTCGGGGCGAGGATGGGTGGTAGTGACTGCGAACGGAGAGTGATTCTCCAAAAGGGTTTTGTCGGTTAAACAGGGAGCTGTCAGACAGAGGGAGAGAAATGTCAGGATAACACCACTGGCAAATCCATCACTCCGTCCTGGGCACCCTCCCTCCCTCCCTCCCTCCCCTTCACTCCACCCCTTCACTCCCCCCCTTAACCCCGTCAATACCCAAACTCCCTCTCTCCCCTTCACTCCACCCGTTCAATACCCAAACTCCCTCTCTCCCCTTAACCCCGTCAATACCCAAGCACCCTCCCCCTCAACCCTGTCAATACCCAAACTCCCTCCCTCCCCTTCACTCCACCCATTAACCCCGTCAATACCCAAACTCCCTGCCTCCTACCCCCACTTCACTCCACCCCTTAACTCCGTCAATACTCAAACTCCCTCCCTCCCCTTCACTCCACCCCTTAACTCCGTCAATACCCAAACTCCCTCCCCCTCCCCTTCACGCCACCCCTTAACCCCGTCAATACCCAAACTCCCTCCCTCCTACCCCCACTTCACTCCCCCCCTTAACCGCATCAATACCCAAACTCCCTCCCTCCTTCACTCCACCCCTTAACCCCGTCAATACCCAAACTCCTTCCCTCCTACCCCCACTTCACTCCACCCCTTAACCTCATCAATACCCAAACTCCCTCCCTCCTTCACGCCACCCCTTAACCCCGTCAATATCCAAACTCCCTCCCCCTCCCCAGTCCCTTAATCCCTCAGTCTCTCACTTTTCTCCCCCTCAGTCCCGCCCCCTTTCCCCCATCGGTCTCACACCCCCCTTTCCCCCCTCAGTCCACTCCCTCACTCTCAGCCTCTTCCCTCCCCCAGCCTCTCCTCTCCCTCACCAATCCCCTCACTCCCTCACCCTCTCACGCACCCCCTCTCCCTCACCCTCTCACCCACCCCCACTCCCTCACCCCCACTCCCTCTCACCCACCCCCTCTCTCCCTCACCCCCCACCCTCACTCCCTCTCCCTCACCCACCCCCTTCCCCCCTCCCTCACCCCCTTCCCCACCCTCACCCCCTCATTCCTTCCCTCACCCTCTCCCTCCCTCACCCCCACTCCTTCCCTCTTCCTCACCCCTCTCTCTCTCATCCTCAACCCCTCCAACACCCTCTCCTTCACTCACTCCCTCACCCCCACTCTCTCCCTCCCTCTCCCTCACCCACCACCCCCCCCTACCCCCCATCCCTCCCTCACCCCCCCCCACCCCCCCATCCCTCCCTCACCCCCCCATCCCTCCCTCACACCCCACCCCCCATCTTTCCCTCACCCCCGTCCCTCCCTCAACCCCCAACCCCCTACCCCCCATCCCTCCCTCCCCCCACCCTCCCTACCTACCTCCCTCCCTCACCACCTCCCCCTCCCTACCCCCCTCCCTCACCCCCCCCACCCCTCCCTACCCCCCTCCCTCACCCCCCCCACCCCTCCCTACCCCCCTCCCTCATCCCTCACACCTCTCCCTACCCCCCTCCCTCACCCCCCCCACCCCTCCCTACCCCCTCCCTCACCCCCTACCCCCCATCCCTCCCTCACACCCCCCTCCTCACCCCCCCACCCTCCCTACCTACCTCCCTCCCTCACCACCTCCCCCTCCCTACCCCCCTCCCTCACCCCCCCACCCCTCCCTACCCCCCTCCCTCACCCCCCCACCCCTCCCTACCCCCCCCTCCTCCATCCCTCACACCTCTCCCTACCCTCCTCCCTCACCCCCCCACCCCTCCCTACCCCCTCCCTCACCCCCTACCCCTCCCTACCCCCCTCCCTCATCCCTCACACCCCTAACTACCCCCCTCTCTCATCCCTCACACCCCTAACTACCCCCCTCCCTCATCCCTCACACCCCTAACTACCCCCTCCCTCATCCCTCACACCCCTAACTACCCCCTCCCTCATCCCTCACACCCCAACTACCCCCCTCCCTCATCCCTCACACCCCTAACTACCCCCCTCCCTCATCCCTCACACCCCTAACTACCCCCTCCCTCATCCCTCACACCCCTAACTACCCCCTCCCTCATCCCTCACACCCCTAACTACCCCCCCTCCCTCATACCCCTCCCCTCCTCACCCCCCACCCCTCACCTCACCCCCACCCTCACCCCCCTCACCCTCACCCACCGTCACCCTCACCCCCCTCCCCTCACCCCCCTCACCCTCACCCCCCCGCACCCTCACCCCCCTCACCCCCACCCTCACCCCCCGCCTCACCCCCCGCACCCTCACCCTCACCCCCCGCACCCCCACCCTCACCCCCCGCACCCTCACCCCCCTCACCCCCACCCTCACCCCCCGCACCCTCACCCCCACCCTCACCCCCCGCACCCTCACCCCCCCTCACCCCCACCCTCACCCCCCGCACCCTCACCCCCTCACCCCCACCCTCACCCCCCTCACCCCCACCCTCACCCTCACCCCCCTCACCCCCACCCTCACCCCCCGCACCCTCACCCCCCTCACCCCCCGCACCCCCACCCCCCTCACGCCCCACCCTCACCCCCCGCACCCTCACCCCCCTCAGCCCCACCCACCGTCACCCCCACCCACCGTCACCCTCACCCTCACCCACCGTCACCCTCACCCCCACCCCCCCACCCTCACCCTCCTCACCCTCACCCACCGTCACCCTCACCCACCGTCACCCTCACCCCCCGCACCCTCACCCCCCTCACCCCCCGCACCCCCACCCCCCTCACCCCCACCCTCACCCCCCCGCACTCCTCACCCCCCCTCAGCCCCACCCACCGTCACCCCCCACCCACCGTCACCCTCACCCTCACCCACCGTCACCCTCACCCCCACCCCCCCCACCCTCACCCTCCTCACCCTCACCCCCCTCACCCCCCCTCACCCTCACCCCCCGCACCCTCACCCCCCTCACCCTCACCCCCCGCACCCTCACCCCCCTCACCCTCACCCCCCTCACCCTCACCCACCGTCACCCTCACCCCCCGCACCCTCACCCCCCTCACCCACCGTCACCCTCACCCCCCTCACCCTCACCCCCCTCACCCACCGTCACCCTCACCCCCCTCACCCCCCTCACCCTCACCCACCGTCACCCTCACCCCCACCCTCACCCCCCGCACCCTCACCCCCCTCACCCTCACCCCCCTCACCCTCACCCCCCCCTCACCCTCACCCCCCGCACCCTCACCCTCACCCCCCCTCACCCTCACCCCCCTCACCCCCCTCACCCTCACCCCCCCTCACCCCCCTCACCCTCACCCCCCTCACCCTCACCCCCCCTCACCCCCCTCACCCTCACCCCCCCTCACCCTCACCCCCCGCACCCCCCCTCCCCCTCACCCCCCCTCACCCCCCTCACCCTCACCCCCCTCACCCCCCCTCACCCTCACCCCCCCCGCACCCTCACCCCCCTCACCCTCACCCCCCTCACCCCCCCGCACCCTCACCCCCCCCTCCCCCTCACCCTCACCCCCCCCACCCCCACCCCCCCTCACCCTCACCCTCCCTCACCCTCAACCCACCTCTCCCTCAACCCCCCTCACCCGCAGCCCCCCCGCACCCTTCAGCTCCCCCTCACCTCACCCCCCCTCACCCGCAGCCCCCCCTCACACCCCCGCACCCTCATCCCCCCTCACCCTCAGCCCCCCTCACCCTCACCCGCAGCCCCCCTCACCCTCAGCCCCCCTCACCCTCACTCCCCTCTCCCTCACCCCCCTCACCCGCTCCTCACCCTCACCCCCCGCACCCCCCCCTCACCCTCACCCTCCCGCACCCTCACCCCCCGCACCCCCCTCTCACACTCACCCCCCCCCTCACACCTCACGCCCTCTCACCCGCCCCGCAACCTCACCCCCCGCCTCACCCTCACGCCACTCACCCCCTCTCACCCCCCTCACCCGCACCCCTCTCACACCCCTCTCACCCGCAGGCCCCTCCACCCTGCACCCCCCTCACCCTCACCCCCCGCACCCTCACCCCCCCGCACCCTCACCCTCACCCCCCTCACCCTCACCCACCTCACCCCCCCCTCACCCTCACTCCCCCCTCACCCCCCTCACCCTCACCCCCCTCACCCCCCCCGCACCCTCACCCCCCCTCCCCCTCACCCTCAGCCCCCCTCACCCTCAGCCCCCCTCACCCTCACCCCCCCCTTACCCCCCTCACCCTCACCCCCCTCACCCCCCCGCACCCTCACCCCCCCTCCCCCTCACCCTCCCTCACCCTCACCCCCCCTCACCCTCCTCACCCTCAGCCCCCCTCACCCTCACCCCCCCTCACCCTCACCCCCCCTCACCCCCCTCACCCTCACCCCCCTCACCCCCCCGCACCCTCACCCCCCCTCCCCCTCACCCTCAGCCCCCCTCACCCTCAGCCCCCCTCACCCTCACCCCCCCTTACCCCCCTCACCCTCACTCCCCCTCACCCCCCCGCACCCTCACCCCCCCCTCCCCCTCACCCTCAGCCCCCTCACCCCTCAGCCCCCCTCACCCTCACCCCCCTCACCCTCAGCCCCCCTCACCCTCACCCCCCCTCACCCTCACCCTCCCTCACCCTCACCCCCCCTCACCCCCCCGCACCCTCACCCCCCCTCCCCCTCACCCTCAGCCCCCCTCACCCTCACCCCCCTCACCCCCCCGCACCCTCACCCCCCCCTCCCCCTCACCCTCAGCCCCCCTCACCCTCACCCCCCTTCACCCCCCCCGCACCCTCACCCCCCCCCCTCCCCCTCACCCTCAGCCCCCCTCACCCTCACCCCCCTCACCCCCCCGCACCCTCACCCCCCCCTCCCCCCTCACCCTCAGCCCCCCTCACCCTCAGCCCCCCTCCACCCTCACCCCCCCTCACCCCCCCGCTCCCTCACCCCCCCTCCACCTCACCCTCCCTCCCCCTCACCCCCCCCCTCACCCTCCTCACCCTCAGCCCCCTCACCCCTCAGCCCCCCTCACCTCAGCCCCCCCTCACCCTCACCCCCCCTCACCCTCCTCACCCCCCTCACCCTCACCCCCCTCACCCTCCTCACCCCCCTCACCCTCACCCCCCTCACCCTCACCCCCCTCACCCTCACCCCCCCTCATTCCCTCATCCTCACTCCCTCTCTCTCTCTCTCTCTCTCAAACCTCCTCTTCTCCATTTCGGGCTCGCGCCTTCATTAACCGCCCGCTTCCAGGAGGAGGGGGCGGGGTCCCAGGGAGAGGGCGGAGCCTGTGGGCGATTTTGTGGGCGGGTGGGTAAATATTGGGGCGGTGTCCTGATGACGCAATCCCGCATTGTCAATGGGTGGGGCTGATGCCACGGTGACGCAATGTCGCAATCCAAGCGGGCGGGCTGCGTGCCGGGTGACGCCATGCCGCCGCCGCCGCCGCCGCCGCCACCGCCCCCCCCAGTGGGCGGGGCCACGTTCGTCGCTACGCCAAGCCGCTGTCCCAGCGGGCGGAGCCCGTGCCGGGTGACGCAATGCCGCCGTCCCAGTGGGCGGGGTGTCGCTGACGGTTGGTCTCCGTCGGCGAGCGGGCGGGTGAGTTGCTTCAGAGCGGTTTCGGGAGGTCGGAGCGGCTGCTGAGAGCCGGGGCCGGGTTGCGAGGCCTGGTTCTCCCTCTCTCCGGGCCGGGATCTCTGGGCGGTGGGGCGGGGTTTGGAGCTGGGATACCCGGTGGCTGGCTGGCTGGCTGGCTGGCTGGGTGGGTGGGTGGGGGGCGGGGAGGAGAGCGGCTCCAATGGCAGAGATAGGCCGTGCCCACCGGAAACAGCTGACCGGAAATGGCCGGCCGCCATTACAGGGACTGGTGGAGGCCATTTGGCCCATCGCCTCCATGTCTGCTCTCTGTCAGAACAACTCAGCTAACCCCACTGCCCCGCCTTTCCCCAATGGCCCTGCTAATATTTCCTCATCAGATAACGACCCAGTTGCCCTTTGGAAACCCTTGAATGAATTAGCCTCCCCCTCCCCCCCTCAGGCGGAACATTCCAGATCCTAACCACTCGCTGCCTGAAAGTCTCTCCTCGTGTCGCCATTGCTTTTTTTAACCAATCGCCTTAAACCCGTGTCCCTCTGGTTCTCAATCTTCCCGCCAACAGGGACGGTCCCCCCCCCCCCCCCCCACCCCTCCACCAACCGACTCTGTCCCAGACCCCTCCTGATTTCGAACTCCTCGATCAAATCTCCCCTCAATCTTCTCTCCTCCCAGGAGAACAGCCCCAGCTTCCCCGACCTGTCCCCGGAACCGAAGTCCCTCGTCCCTGGAACCGTTCTCGTGAATCTTTTCCGCACTTTTTCTCTCTCTCTCCAAAGCCTTCACATCCTTCCTAAAGTGTGGAGCCCAGAACTGGACACAGTACTCCAGTTGGTGAACCAGCATTTTGTATAAGGTTCACCACAATGTCCTTGTGTTTGTACAACGTGCCCTTATGCATGAAGCCTAGGCTCCCAACCAACTACCTTATTAATCATTTTCTGACACCTTCAATAACTTGTGTCCATACACCCTCAGGTCCCTCTCTCCTCATTCGTCCTACCAAAATGCGTCACTCCACACTTAAATGTGATGCATTAAATTTCATCTGCCTCATTTCCACCCATTCCACCAGCCAGTCTATATCCTTTTGAAGTTCTACATGATCATCCTGACAGTTGTCAACACTTCCAAGTTTTGTGTCATCTGTAAATTTTGAAATTATACCACCGAGTCAAGGACATTAATATAGACCAAGAAAGGAATTGTGGGACCACCCACTATAAACCTTCTTCCAAAAAAAAAAGTCATTCACCACTACTCCCTGTTTCCTGTCACATGGCCAATTTCATATCCACTGTTCCTTTCATTCCATGGGCTTCAATTTTACTCACAGGCCAGTTATGTGCATCTTATTAAACATCTTTAAAACTGCATTAACCTCCTCAATACCTTTGACAAACCCATGCTGGTTTTCCTTAATTAATCTGCATATGACTGCTTTGTCCCAAATGATCATTTCTAAAAGTTTCCCCAGCACCGAGGTTGAACTGACTGCCCTGTGGTTGCTGTTTTTTGAACAAGGGTTAAACATGTGCAATTCTTCAGTTCTCTGGCACTACCCTTTAGTCTGAGGAAGACTGAAAGATCATAGCCAATGCCTCTGCAATTTCCATTCTTCCCTCCATATCCTTGAAGTCATCTCAGCCGACTCTGGTGTCTTATCAACTTTAAGTACAGGCAGCCTATCCGAAACCTCCTCTTTATCAGTAGTTAGCCCATCCAGTATCTCAACTACCACCTCTTTCTCCATGACTTGACAGCATCTTCTTCCTTGTAAAGACAGATGCAAAATATTCATTTATACCTCAGTTACGCCCTCTTGTCTCTGTGTGTAAATGCCCTTTTTGGTCTCTAATTGGCCCCACTCCTCCTTTTACCACCCTATTTATATGTCTATAGAAGACTAATCACAGAATCACACAGTGCAGAAGAGGCCCTTCGGCCCATCCAGTCTGCATCGACACAATTCTCTTTTATGTTAGCTGCCTGTCTCTTCTCATACTCTCTCATTGCTTCTTTTATTTTTTTTATGTCCCCGCTGAACTTTCTAGATTCACCTCTAGAGGCTGTTCCTGACTCTGTCCCTATAGATATTACTGTTACTGACTGTATCTCGAATGATGTTAATCCAGCTCCCTCACACTGTCACTCAGTAACCCCTCTCCCCACGCCCCCCCCCAGCACCCAGTGTTACTGACTGTATCTCGACTGATGTTAATCCAGCTCCCACACACTGTCATTCAGTAACCGCTCTCTCCCAGCGCTGTGACACTGACTGTATCTCTACTGATATTAATCCAGCTCCCTCACACTGTCATTCAGTAACCCCTCTCTCCCAGCGCCCTGTGATACTGACTGTATCTCTACTGATGTTAATCCAGCTCCCTCATACTGTCATTCAGTAACCCCTCTTGCCCCAGCACCCTGTGTTGCTGACTATTTCTCCTGACATATAAATCCAGCTGGCTCAGGGAATGAGTCAAGGAATGAACACTATGATGTTAAATGTTAATCCTCAGTAATGCTGCCTCTCTGCTTGTATTCACCCTGTCACAGGCATTTTGGAGTGGTGTGAATCTCGGCAGTGCATCCTGTGCTGACTGTGAGACCTGTTGTGTGAATGAGACCACCCAGCACCAGCATGCTTTCAGTGAAGGTCAAGACAGAGAAATCAGGTAGGCTGACATTGACCTTACCTCCCAGCTGCCCATCATCCTCCCCCAGTGTCTGTCTCCCACCTTCCCACATTACTGTTCTCCCTCCCCTGGTACCCCAAATACTTATTTCTCCCTCAGGTATCAAAGATTAAGGAGTGATCTATTCGAGGGGTTTAAGATGAGTAAAAGATTTGCTAGGATCGATAGAAAGAAACTGTTTCCAGGGCAGGGGTGGTCAAGAACAAGGGGGCAGAACCTTAAAATTGGAGCCAGGCCATTCAGGGGGTGATGTCAGGAAGCACTTCCTCACACAAAGGCGGGGGGGAGTGGAAATCTGGAACTCTCTCCCCCAGAAAAAGCTGTCGAGACTGGGAGGGGTCAATAGAAAATTTCAACACTGAGATTGAGAGATTTTTGTTGGTTAAGGGGATTAAGGGTCACGGAACCGAGGCGGGTAGGTGGAGTTAAGATACAGATCAGGCGTGATCTGATTCAATGGTAGAGCAGGCTCGAGGGGGCTGAATGGGCCTCCTCCTGTGTCAGTGACGTTTTAAAGTGGTGAATTTAGTTGTGAGCTGCAGTACAGCTTTCAGACAGCAGGTGGTGCTGAACACAGCAGTGAAAATGGCCGAACCTGCACCGAAACAAAATGGACCTGGGGGCTTGGGACACAGGACACACCCCCACCCAAAGGCCTGGAGGACACAGCACCCCACCCCACCCCAGACCTGGTGGACACAGCCCCCCTCCCCCCCGCCACGGTGTGGCCTGGGTTTGGAAGAGACGAACAAAAGACAACTCATTTCTCCATCGCCTGTCCCCACCTCAGGATGTCCCAAAGCTTCACAGCCAATGAAGGACTTTTTGAAGCGAGGTCACTGTTGTAATGTAGGAAACACAGCAGCCAATTTGTGCCCAGCAAGATCCCACAAGCAGCAGTGTGATAATGGACCCAAATCATCTGCTTTTAGTGATGTTGGATGAGGGATAAATATTGGCCCCAGGAACACCGGGGAGAACTCAGCCCTCCCCCCTCCTGCTCTTCTTCCCAATAATGGCCGTGGAATATTTCACACCCGCCCGAGAGGGCAGACGGGGGCCTCGGTTTAATGTCTCACCCGAAACATGGCACCTCTGATCCCTCAGTACTGACCCTCCGACAGTGCAGCACTCCCTCAGTACTGACCCTCCGACAGTGCAGCACTCCCTCAGTACTGACCCTCCGACAGTGCAGCACTCCCTCAGTACTGACCCTCTGACAGTGCAGCAGTCTCTCAGCACTGACCCTCTGACAGTGCGGCACTCCCTCAGCACTGACCCTCTGACAGTGCGGCGCTCCCTCAGTACTGACCCTCCGACAGTGCAGGGCTCCCTCTACTTTTTTTTAATTCATTCACAGGATGTGAGCTTCGCTGGCTAGGCCAGCATTTATTGCCCATCCTTAACTGCCCTTGAGAAAGCGGTGGTGAGCTGCCTCCTTGATCTGCTGCAGTCCATGTTTAGTCAGTGATGTGGTTTCTGTCTCCTGCAGATCTCGAGGCTTCAACAGCCCGTAATCGTTTAGATGCCGTTCTACAGTGTCTGGTTGAGAAGAGTGACATTGAGAGGTAGGTGTACTCCCTGTACTCCCAATAATTTACAAATCTAGAATTGATCCCCGTGTATCATAGACATTCTGAGAGAGAGAGAATTGTGTCGCACTGCAAAGGCATGTCAAAACGCACAGTGAGGGAATAGTCAGTCATTCCATGTTAGTTTCTTCTCATCGGGAACTTGAAATTCCCTTCGCTGAAAGCAGTTGGACTCTGACTGTCCTTCAGCGATAGCAGCTGGACTCTGACTGTCCTTCGGTGATAGCACTTGGTCTCTGACTGTCCTTTGCTGATAGCAGTTGGACTCTGACTGTCATTTGCTGATAGCGGTTGGACTCTGACTGTCATTTGCTGATAGCAGTTGGACTCTGACTGTCCTTTGGCGATAGCAGCTGGACTCTGACTGTCCTTCGGTGATAGCAGTTGGTCTCTGACTGTCCTTTGCTGATAGCAGTTGGACTCTGACTGTCGTTTGCCGATAGCGGTTGGACTCTGACTGTCGTTTGCTGATAGCGGTTGGACTCTGACTGTCGTTTGCCGATAGCAGTTGGACTCTGACTGTCCTTCGGCGATAGCAGCTGGACTCTGACTGTCCTTCGGTGATAGCGGTTGGTCACTGACTGTCGTTTGCTGATAGCGGTTGGACTCTGACTGTCCTTTGCTGATAGCAGTTGGTCTCTGACTGTCCTTTGCTGATAGCGGTTGGACTCTGACTGTCCTTTGCTGATAGCGGTTGGACTCTGACTGTCCTTTGCTGATAGCGGTTGGACTCTGACTGTCCTTTGCTGATAGCGGTTGGACTCTGACTGTCCTTTGCTGATAGCGGTTGGACTCTGACTGTCCTTTGCTGATAGCGGTTGGACTCTGACTGTCCTTTGCTGATAGCGGTTGGACTCTGACTGTCCTTTGCTGATAGCGGTTGGACTCTGACTGTCCTTTGCTGATAGCGGTTGGACTCTGACTGTCCTTTGCTGATAGCGGTTGGACTCTGACTGTCCTTTGCTGATAGCGGTTGGACTCTGACTGTCCTTTGCTGATAGCGGTTGGACTCTGACTGTCCTTTGCTGATAGCGGTTGGACTCTGACTGTCCTTTGCTGATAGCGGTTGGACTCTGACTGTCCTTTGCTGATAGCGGTTGGACTCTGACTGTCCTTTGCTGATAGCGGTTGGACTCTGACTGTCCTTTGCTGATAGCGGTTGGACTCTGACTGTCCTTTGCTGATAGCGGTTGGACTCTGACTGTCCTTTGCTGATAGCGGTTGGACTCTGACTGTCCTTTGCTGATAGCGGTTGGACTCTGACTGTCCTTTGCTGATAGCGGTTGGACTCTGACTGTCCTTTGCTGATAGCGGTTGGACTCTGACTGTCCTTTGCTGATAGCGGTTGGACTCTGACTGTCCTTTGCTGATAGCGGTTGGACTCTGACTGTCCTTTGCTGATAGCGGTTGGACTCTGACTGTCCTTTGCTGATAGCGGTTGGACTCTGACTGTCCTTTGCTGATAGCGGTTGGACTCTGACTGTCCTTTGCTGATAGCGGTTGGACTCTGACTGTCCTTTGCTGATAGCGGTTGGACTCTGACTGTCCTTTGCTGATAGCGGTTGGACTCTGACTGTCCTTTGCTGATAGCGGTTGGACTCTGACTGTCCTTTGCTGATAGCGGTTGGACTCTGACTGTCCTTTGCTGATAGCGGTTGGACTCTGACTGTCCTTTGCTGATAGCGGTTGGACTCTGACTGTCCTTTGCTGATAGCGGTTGGACTCTGACTGTCCTTTGCTGATAGCGGTTGGACTCTGACTGTCCTTTGCTGATAGCGGTTGGACTCTGACTGTCCTTTGCCGATAGCGGTTGGACTCTGACTGTCCTTTGCCGATAGCGGTTGGACTCTGACTGTCCTTTGCCGATAGCGGTTGGACTCTGACTGTCCTTTGCCGATAGCAGTTGGACTCTGACTGTCGTTTGCCGATAGCAGCTGGACTCTGACTGTCCTTCGGTGATAGCAGTTGGTCTCTGACTGTCCTTTGCAGATAGCAGTTGGACTCTGACTGTCGTTTGCCGATAGCAGTTGGACTCTGACTGTCGTTTGCTGATAGCGGTTGGACTCTGACTGTCCTTTGCTGATAGCAGTTGGACTCTGACTGTCGTTTGCCGATAGCAGTTGGACTCTGACTGTCGTTTGCCGATAGCAGTTGGACTCTGACTGTCCTTCGGTGATAGCAGTTGGTCTCTGACTGTCGTTTGCTGATAGCGGTTGGACTCTGACTGTCCTTTGCTGATAGCAGTTGGTCTCTGACTGTCCTTTGCTGATAGCAGTTGGACTCTGACTGTCCTTTGCTGATAGCGGTTGGACTCTGACTGTCGTTTGCTGATAGCGGTTGGACTCTGACTGTCGTTTGCTGATAGCGGTTGGACTCTGACTGTCCTTTGGCGATAGCAGCTGGACTCTGACTGTCCTTCGGTGATAGCAGTTGGTCTCTGACTGTCCTTTGCTGATAGCAGTTGGACTCTGACTGTCGTTTGCCGATAGCAGTTGGACTCTGACTGTCCTTCGGCGATAGCAGCTGGACTCTGACTGTCCTTCGGTGATAGCAGTTGGTCACTGACTGTCGTTTGCTGATAGCGGTTGGACTCTGACTGTCCTTTGCTGATAGCAGTTGGTCTCTGACTGTCCTTTGCTGATAGCGGTTGGACTCTGACTGTCCTTTGCTGATAGCGGTTGGACTCTGACTGTCGTTTGCTGATAGCGGTTGGACTCTGACTGTCGTTTGCTGATAGCAGTTGGACTCTGACTGTCCTTTGGCGATAGCAGCTGGACTCTGACTGTCCTTTGGTGATAGCAGTTGGTCTCTGACTGTCGTTTGCTGATAGCAGTTGGACTCTGACTGTCGTTTGCCGATAGCAGTTGGACTCTGACTGTCCTTTGCTGATTGCGGTTGGACTCTGACTGTCCTTTGCCGATAGCAGTTGGACTCTGACTGTCGTTTGCCGATAGCAGTTGGACTCTGACTGTCCTTCGGCGATAGCAGCTGGACTCTGACTGTCCTTCGGTGATAGCAGTTGGTCACTGACTGTCGTTTGCTGATAGCGGTTGGACTCTGACTGTCCTTTGCTGATAGCAGTTGGTCTCTGACTGTCCTTTGCTGATAGCAGTTGGACTCTGACTGTCCTTTGCTGATAGCGGTTGGACTCTGACTGTCGTTTGCTGATAGCGGTTGGACTCTGACTGTCGTTTGCTGATAGCAGTTGGACTCTGACTGTCCTTTGGCGATAGCAGCTGGACTCTGACTGTCCTTTGGTGATAGCAGTTGGTCTCTGACTGTCGTTTGCTGATAGCAGTTGGACTCTGACTGTCGTTTGCCGATAGCAGTTGGACTCTGACTATCCTTTGCTGATTGCGGTTGGACTCTGACTGTCCTTTGCCGATAGCAGTTGGACTCTGACTGTCGTTTGCCGATAGCAGTTGGACTCTGACTGTCCTTCGGCGATAGCAGCTGGACTCTGACTGTCCTTCGGTGATAGCAGTTGGTCTCTGACTGTCCTTTGGCGATAGCAGCTGGACTCTGACTGTCCTTTGGTGATAGCAGTTGGTCTCTGACTGTCCTTTGCTGATAGCAGTTGGACTCTGACTGTCGTTTGCCGATAGCGGTTGGACTCTGACTGTCCTTTGCTGATAGCGGTTGGACTCTGACTGTCCTTTGCTGATAGCGGTTGGACTCTGACTGTCCTTTGCTGATAGCGGTTGGACTCTGACTGTCCTTTGCTGATAGCGGTTGGACTCTGACTGTCCTTTGCTGATAGCGGTTGGACTCTGACTGTCCTTTGCTGATAGCGGTTGGACTCTGACTGTCCTTTGCTGATAGCGGTTGGACTCTGACTGTCCTTTGCTGATAGCGGTTGGACTCTGACTGTCCTTTGCTGATAGCGGTTGGACTCTGACTGTCCTTTGCTGATAGCGGTTGGACTCTGACTGTCCTTTGCTGATAGCGGTTGGACTCTGACTGTCCTTTGCTGATAGCGGTTGGACTCTGACTGTCCTTTGCTGATAGCGGTTGGACTCTGACTGTCCTTTGCTGATAGCGGTTGGTCTCTGACTGTCGTTTGCTGATAGCAGTTGGACTCTGACTGTCGTTTGCCGATAGCAGTTGGACTCTGACTGTCCTTTGCTGATTGCGGTTGGACTCTGACTGTCCTTTGCCGATAGCAGTTGGACTCTGACTGTCGTTTGCCGATAGCAGTTGGACTCTGACTGTCCTTCGGCGATAGCAGCTGGACTCTGACTGTCCTTCGGTGATAGCAGTTGGTCTCTGACTGTCCTTTGGCGATAGCAGGCTGGACTCTGACTGTCCTTTGTGATAGCAGGTTGGTCTCTGACTGTCCTTTGCTGATAGCAGGTTGGACTCTGACTGTCCTTTGCCTGATAGCGGTTGGACTCTGACTGTCCTTTGCTGATAGCGGTTGGACTCTGACTGTCCTTTGCTGATAGCGGTTGGACTCTGACTGTCCTTTGCTGATAGCGGTTGGACTCTGACTGTCCTTTGCTGATAGCGGTTGGACTCTGACTGTCCTTTGCTGATAGCGGTTGGACTCTGACTGTCCTTTGCTGATAGCGGTTGGACTCTGACTGTCCTTTGCTGATAGCGGTTGGACTCTGACTGTCCTTTGCTGATAGCGGTTGGACTCTGACTGTCCTTTGCTGATAGCGGTTGGACTCTGACTGTCCTTTGCTGATAGCGGTTGGACTCTGACTGTCCTTTGCTGATAGCGGTTGGACTCTGACTGTCCTTTGCTGATAGCGGTTGGACTCTGACTGTCCTTTGCTGATAGCGGTTGGACTCTGACTGTCCTTTGCTGATAGCGGTTGGACTCTGACTGTCCTTTGCTGATAGCGGTTGGACTCTGACTGTCCTTTGCTGATAGCGGTTGGACTCTGACTGTCCTTTGCTGATAGCGGTTGGACTCTGACTGTCCTTTGCTGATAGCGGTTGGACTCTGACTGTCCTTTGCTGATAGCGGTTGGACTCTGACTGTCCTTTGCTGATAGCGGTTGGACTCTGACTGTCCTTTGCTGATAGCGGTTGGACTCTGACTGTCCTTTGCTGATAGCGGTTGGACTCTGACTGTCCTTTGCTGATAGCGGTTGGACTCTGACTGTCCTTTGCTGATAGCGGTTGGACTCTGACTGTCCTTTGCTGATAGCGGTTGGACTCTGACTGTCCTTTGCTGATAGCGGTTGGACTCTGACTGTCCTTTGCTGATAGCGGTTGGACTCTGACTGTCCTTTGCTGATAGCGGTTGGACTCTGACTGTCCTTTGCTGATAGCGGTTGGACTCTGACTGTCCTTTGCTGATAGCGGTTGGACTCTGACTGTCCTTTGCTGATAGCGGTTGGACTCTGACTGTCCTTTGCTGATAGCGGTTGGACTCTGACTGTCCTTTGCTGATAGCGGTTGGACTCTGACTGTCCTTTGCTGATAGCGGTTGGACTCTGACTGTCCTTTGCTGATAGCGGTTGGACTCTGACTGTCCTTTGCTGATAGCGGTTGGACTCTGACTGTCCTTTGCTGATAGCGGTTGGACTCTGACTGTCCTTTGCTGATAGCGGTTGGACTCTGACTGTCCTTTGCTGATAGCGGTTGGACTCTGACTGTCCTTTGCTGATAGCGGTTGGACTCTGACTGTCCTTTGCTGATAGCGGTTGGACTCTGACTGTCCTTTGCTGATAGCGGTTGGACTCTGACTGTCCTTTGCTGATAGCGGTTGGACTCTGACTGTCCTTTGCTGATAGCGGTTGGACTCTGACTGTCCTTTGCCGATAGCGGTTGGACTCTGACTGTCCTTTGCCGATAGCGGTTGGACTCTGACTGTCCTTTGCCGATAGCGGTTGGACTCTGACTGTCCTTTGCCGATAGCGGTTGGACTCTGACTGTCCTTTGCCGATAGCGGTTGGACTCTGACTGTCGTTTGCCGATAGCAGCTGGACTCTGACTGTCCTTTGCAGATAGCAGTTGGACTCTGACTGTCGTTTGCCGATAGCAGTTGGACTCTGACTGTCGTTTGCTGATAGCGGTTGGACTCTGACTGTCCTTTGCTGATAGCAGTTGGACTCTGACTGTCGTTTGCCGATAGCAGTTGGACTCTGACTGTCGTTTGCCGATAGCAGTTGGACTCTGACTGTCCTTCGGTGATAGCAGTTGGTCTCTGACTGTCCTTCGGTGATAGCAGTTGGTCTCTGACTGTCGTTTGCTGATAGCGGTTGGACTCTGACTGTCCTTTGCTGATAGCAGTTGGTCTCTGACTGTCCTTTGCTGATAGCAGTTGGACTCTGACTGTCCTTTGCTGATAGCGGTTGGACTCTGACTGTCGTTTGCTGATAGCGGTTGGACTCTGACTGTCGTTTGCTGATAGCGGTTGGACTCTGACTGTCCTTTGGCGATAGCAGCTGGACTCTGACTGTCCTTCGGTGATAGCAGTTGGTCTCTGACTGTCCTTTGCCGATAGCAGTTGGACTCTGACTGTCGTTCGCCGATAGCAGTTGGACTCTGACTGTCCTTCGGCGATAGCAGCTGGACTCTGACTGTCCTTCGGTGATAGCAGTTGGTCACTGACTGTCGTTTGCTGATAGCGGTTGGACTCTGACTGTCCTTTGCTGATAGCAGTTGGTCTCTGACTGTCCTTTGCTGATAGCGGTTGGACTCTGACTGTCCTTTGCTGATAGCGGTTGGACTCTGACTGTCGTTTGCTGATAGCGGTTGGACTCTGACTGTCGTTTGCTGATAGCAGTTGGACTCTGACTGTCCTTTGGCGATAGCAGCTGGACTCTGACTGTCCTTTGGTGATAGCAGTTGGTCTCTGACTGTCGTTTGCTGATAGTAGTTGGACTCTGACTGTCGTTTGCCGATAGCAGTTGGACTCTGACTGTCCTTTGCTGATTGCGGTTGGACTCTGACTGTCCTTTGCCGATAGCAGTTGGACTCTGACTGTCGTTTGCCGATAGCAGTTGGACTCTGACTGTCCTTCGGCGATAGCAGCTGGACTCTGACTGTCCTTCGGTGATAGCAGTTGGTCACTGACTGTCGTTTGCTGATAGCGGTTGGACTCTGACTGTCCTTTGCTGATAGCAGTTGGTCTCTGACTGTCCTTTGCTGATAGCAGTTGGACTCTGACTGTCCTTTGCTGATAGCGGTTGGACTCTGACTGTCGTTTGCTGATAGCGGTTGGACTCTGACTGTCCTTTGGCGATAGCAGCTGGACTCTGACTGTCCTTTGGTGATAGCAGTTGGTCTCTGACTGTCGTTTGCTGATAGCAGTTGGACTCTGACTGTCGTTTGCCGATAGCAGTTGGACTCTGACTGTCCTTTGCTGATTGCGGTTGGACTCTGACTGTCCTTTGCCGATAGCAGTTGGACTCTGACTGTCGTTTGCCGATAGCAGTTGGACTCTGACTGTCCTTCGGCGATAGCAGCTGGACTCTGACTGTCCTTCGGTGATAGCAGTTGGTCTCTGACTGTCCTTTGGCGATAGCAGCTGGACTCTGACTGTCCTTTGGTGATAGCAGTTGGTCTCTGACTGTCGTTTGCTGATAGCGGTTGGACTCTGACTGTCCTTTGCTGATAGCAGTTGGACTCTGACTGTCGTTTGCCGATAGCAGTTGGACTCTGACTGTCGTTTGCCGATAGCAGTTGGACTCTGACTGTCCTTCGGTGATAGCAGTTGGTCTCTGACTGTCCTTCGGTGATAGCAGTTGGTCTCTGACTGTCGTTTGCTGATAGCGGTTGGACTCTGACTGTCCTTTGCTGATAGCAGTTGGTCTCTGACTGTCCTTTGCTGATAGCAGTTGGACTCTGACTGTCCTTTGCTGATAGCGGTTGGACTCTGACTGTCGTTTGCTGATAGCGGTTGGACTCTGACTGTCGTTTGCTGATAGCGGTTGGACTCTGACTGTCCTTTGGCGATAGCAGCTGGACTCTGACTGTCCTTCGGTGATAGCAGTTGGTCTCTGACTGTCCTTTGCCGATAGCAGTTGGACTCTGACTGTCGTTCGCCGATAGCAGTTGGACTCTGACTGTCCTTCGGCGATAGCAGCTGGACTCTGACTGTCCTTCGGTGATAGCAGTTGGTCACTGACTGTCGTTTGCTGATAGCGGTTGGACTCTGACTGTCCTTTGCTGATAGCAGTTGGTCTCTGACTGTCCTTTGCTGATAGCGGTTGGACTCTGACTGTCCTTTGCTGATAGCGGTTGGACTCTGACTGTCGTTTGCTGATAGCGGTTGGACTCTGACTGTCGTTTGCTGATAGCAGTTGGACTCTGACTGTCCTTTGGCGATAGCAGCTGGACTCTGACTGTCCTTTGGTGATAGCAGTTGGTCTCTGACTGTCGTTTGCTGATAGTAGTTGGACTCTGACTGTCGTTTGCCGATAGCAGTTGGACTCTGACTGTCCTTTGCTGATTGCGGTTGGACTCTGACTGTCCTTTGCCGATAGCAGTTGGACTCTGACTGTCGTTTGCCGATAGCAGTTGGACTCTGACTGTCCTTCGGCGATAGCAGCTGGACTCTGACTGTCCTTCGGTGATAGCAGTTGGTCACTGACTGTCGTTTGCTGATAGCGGTTGGACTCTGACTGTCCTTTGCTGATAGCAGTTGGTCTCTGACTGTCCTTTGCTGATAGCAGTTGGACTCTGACTGTCCTTTGCTGATAGCGGTTGGACTCTGACTGTCGTTTGCTGATAGCGGTTGGACTCTGACTGTCCTTTGGCGATAGCAGCTGGACTCTGACTGTCCTTTGGTGATAGCAGTTGGTCTCTGACTGTCGTTTGCTGATAGCAGTTGGACTCTGACTGTCGTTTGCCGATAGCAGTTGGACTCTGACTGTCCTTTGCTGATTGCGGTTGGACTCTGACTGTCCTTTGCCGATAGCAGTTGGACTCTGACTGTCGTTTGCCGATAGCAGTTGGACTCTGACTGTCCTTCGGCGATAGCAGCTGGACTCTGACTGTCCTTCGGTGATAGCAGTTGGTCTCTGACTGTCCTTTGGCGATAGCAGCTGGACTCTGACTGTCCTTTGGTGATAGCAGTTGGTCTCTGACTGTCCTTTGCTGATAGCAGTTGGACTCTGACTGTCGTTTGCCGATAGCGGTTGGACTCTGACTGTCCTTTGCCGATAGCGGTTGGACTCTGACTGTCCTTTGCTGATAGCGGTTGGACTCTGACTGTCCTTTGCTGATAGCGGTTGGACTCTGACTGTCCTTTGCTGATAGCGGTTGGACTCTGACTGTCCTTTGCTGATAGCGGTTGGACTCTGACTGTCCTTTGCTGATAGCGGTTGGACTCTGACTGTCCTTTGCTGATAGCGGTTGGACTCTGACTGTCCTTTGCTGATAGCGGTTGGACTCTGACTGTCCTTTGCTGATAGCGGTTGGACTCTGACTGTCCTTTGCTGATAGCGGTTGGACTCTGACTGTCCTTTGCTGATAGCGGTTGGACTCTGACTGTCCTTTGCTGATAGCGGTTGGACTCTGACTGTCCTTTGCTGATAGCGGTTGGACTCTGACTGTCCTTTGCTGATAGCGGTTGGACTCTGACTGTCCTTTGCTGATAGCGTTGGACTCTGACTGTCCTTTGCTGATAGCGGTTGGACTCTGACTGTCCTTTGCTGATAGCGGTTGGACTCTGACTGTCCTTTGCTGATAGCGGTTGGACTCTGACTGTCCTTTGCTGATAGCGGTTGGACTCTGACTGTCCTTTGCTGATAGCGGTTGGACTCTGACTGTCCTTTGCTGATAGCGGTTGGACTCTGACTGTCCTTTGCTGATAGCGGTTGGACTCTGACTGTCCTTTGCTGATAGCGGTTGGACTCTGACTGTCCTTTGCTGATAGCGGTTGGACTCTGACTGTCCTTTGCTGATAGCGGTTGGACTCTGACTGTCCTTTGCTGATAGCGGTTGGACTCTGACTGTCCTTTGCTGATAGCGGTTGGACTCTGACTGTCCTTTGCTGATAGCGGTTGGACTCTGACTGTCCTTTGCTGATAGCGGTTGGACTCTGACTGTCCTTTGCTGATAGCGGTTGGACTCTGACTGTCCTTCGGTGATAGCAGTTGGTCTCTGACTGTCGTTTGCTGATAGCGGTTGGACTCTGACTGTCCTTCGGTGATAGCAGTTGGTCTCTGACTGTCGTTTGCTGATAGCGGTTGGACTCTGACTGTCCTTTGCTGATAGCAGTTGGTCTCTGACTGTCCTTTGGCGATAGCAGCTGGACTCTGACTGTCCTTCGGTGATAGCAGTTGGTCTCTGACTGTCCTTTGCTGATAGCAGTTGGACTCTGACTGTCGTTTGCCGATAGCAGTTGGACTCTGACTGTCGTTTGCTGATAGCGGTTGGACTCTGACTGTCCTTCGGTGATAGCGGTTGGACTCTGACTGTCCTTTGCTGATAGCGGTTGGACTCTGACTGTCCTTTGCTGATAGCGGTTGGACTCTGACTGTCGTTTGCTGATAGCGGTTGGACTCTGACTGTCGTTTGCCAATAGCAGTTGGACTCTGACTGTCCTTTGCCGAATACAGTTGGACTCTGACTGTC
This sequence comes from Carcharodon carcharias, assembly GCF_017639515.1. NCBI lineage: Eukaryota > Metazoa > Chordata > Chondrichthyes > Lamniformes > Lamnidae > Carcharodon > Carcharodon carcharias. The sequence goes on along the minus strand of NW_024470665.1, from coordinate 700,071 downwards.
CTTCGGCGATAGCAGCTGGACTCTGACTGTCCTTCGGTGATAGCAGTTGGTCTCTGACTGTCCTTTGCCGATAGCAGTTGGACTCTGACTGTCCTTCGGCGATAGCAGCTGGACTCTGACTGTCCTTCGGTGATAGCAGTTGGTCTCTGACTGTCCTTTGCTGATAGCAATTGGACTCTGACTGTCCTTTGGCGATAGCGGTTGTTTGCATTGGTCATAAACTGTTCCCAGTCACGTGGAGAACGTGGACACTGCACACTTAGTCTGATTGGTAATTTAACCAACTCTTTCATGGGCTGTCTCTCGCAGGATTCCTGCCGCAGCACTCTCCAGCCACCACCTCATTGCTCACTCCGAACCCCGTTCCTCATTTGGATCTCAGACACCACGTCCCGCCCCTGGGTGCTGCTCTCCTGCTCCATGTTTATGATGCTCAGTCCCACCTTTGGGTGCTGCTCCCACTGCTGGGCCGGTTGGCTCCAGCGTCAGTGGGATCACAGCTGATCCTGTGCTCCCCGTTGTAACTACGTGTCTCTTACTGCATACCGTTTCAGAGACCGGACTGAGGATGAATCTGTGAAAGCGGTACTGCCTGACCAACAGAGCAAGTGAGTTCATCTTCTGCTGTGGAAGCGTCTCTCAGCTAGTCCGTTCTGCTCGAACGTCAACGAAGGTTCCTGGTGCTGAAACACGATCTGTCTCTCCACGGACACCAGCTGAGCCACTGAGTGTTCCCAATGTTTTCTCTTTTTCATACGTCTAATGTGGCTTTTCAGTTCAGTGGAGAGAGGGGGGATTTGGAGGGGGTGGAGGCAGAGAGAGGAGGGGATTGGAGCTGGATGGAGGGAGGGAGAAAGAGCGATTGGGGCTGGATGGGGAGAGCGAGAGGAGGATTGGGGCTGGACGGGGAGAGAGAGATAGGGGCTGGATGGAGAGAGAGAGAGAGAGAGGGGGATTGGGGCTGGATGGAGAGAGAGAGAGAGAGAGAGAGGGATTGGGGCTGGATGGAGAGAGAGAGAGAGGGATTGGGGTTGGATGGAGAGAGAGAGAGAGGGATTGGGGTTGGATGGAGAGAGAGAGAGAGGGATTGGGGTTGGATGGAGAGAGGGGGATTGGGGCTGGATGGAGAGAGAGAGAGAGGGATTGGGGTTGGATGGAGAGAGAGAGAGAGGGATTGGGGTTGGATGGAGAGAGAGAGAGAGGGATTGGGGTTGGATGGAGAGAGAGAGGGATTGGGGCTGGATGGAGAGAGAGAGAGGGATTGGGGCTGGATGGAGAGAGAGAGAGGGATTGGGGTTGGATGGAGAGAGAGAGAGAGGGATTGGGGCTGGATGGAGAGAGAGAGAGGGATTGGGGCTGGATGGAGAGAGAGAGAGAGAGAGGGATTGGGGCTGGATGGAGAGAGGGAGAGGGGGATTGGGGCTGGCTGGAGAGAGAGAGGGAGAGGGGGATTGGGGCTGGATGGAGAGAGAGAGAGTGGGGGATTGGGGTTGGATGGAGAGAGAGGGGGAGAGGGGGATTGGGGTTGGATGGAGAGAGAGAGGGGGATTGGGGCTGGATGGAGAGAGAGAGGGGGATTGGGGCTGGATGGAGAGAGAGAGAGAGGGGGATTGGGGTTGGATGGAGAGAGAGGGGGAGAGGGGGATTGGGGTTGGATGGAGAGAGAGAGGGATTGGGGCTGGATGGAGAGAGAGAGGGATTGGGGCTGGATGGAGAGAGAGGGGGAGAGGGGGATTGGGGCTGGATGGAGAGAGGGAGAGAGGGGGATTGGGGCTGGATGGAGAGAGAGAGGGATTGGGGCTGGATGGAGAGAGAGAGGGATTGGGGCTGGAGAGAGAGGGGGAGAGGGGGATTGGGGCTGGATGGAGAGAGAGGGAGAGAGGGGGATTGGGGCTGGATGGAGAGAGAGAGAGAGAGGGATTGGGGCTGGATGGAGAGAGAGAGGGAGAGGGGGGATTGGGGCTGGATGGAGAGAGAGAGAGGGAGAGGGGGATTGGGGCTGGATGGAGAGAGAGAGAGGGGGATTGGGGCTGGATGGAGAGAGAGAGGGATTGGGGCTGGATAGAGAGAGGGAGAGGGGGATTGGGGCTGGATGGAGAGAGAGAGGGATTGGGGCTGGATAGAGAGAGGGAGAGGGAGAGGGGGATTGGGGCTGGATGGAGAGAGAGAGAGAGGGATTGGGGCTGGATGGAGAGAGAGAGAGAGAGGGATTGGGGCTGGATGGAGAGAGAGAGGGGGATTGGGGCTGGATGGAGAGAGAGAGAGAGAGGGATTGGGGCTGGATGGAGAGAGAGAGGGGGATTGGGGCTGGATGGAGAGAGAGAGAGGGAGAGGGGGATTGGGGCTGGATGGAGAGAGAGAGGGATTGGGGCTGGATGGAGAGAGAGAGGGATTGGGGCTGGATGGAGAGAGAGAGGGAGAGGGGGATTGGGGCTGGATGGAGAGAGAGAGGGATTGGGGCTGGATGGAGAGAGAGAGGGATTGGGGCTGGATGGAGAGAGAGAGGGATTGGGGCTGGATGGAGAGAGAGAGGGATTGGGGCTGGATGGAGAGAGAGAGGGATTGGGGCTGGATGGAGAGAGAGAGGGATTGGGGCTGGATGGAGAGAGAGAGGGATTGGGGCTGGATGGAGAGAGAGAGAGAGGGGGATTGGGGCTGGATGGAGAGAGAGAGGGATTGGGGCTGGATGGAGAGAGAGAGAGAGAGGGATTGGGGCTGGATGGAGAGAGAGAGGGATTGGGGTTGGATGGAGAGAGAGAGAGAGAGGGGGATTGGGGCTGGATGGAGAGAGAGAGAGAGGGGGATTGGGGCTGGATGGAGAGAGAGGGGGAGAGGGGTGGTGTGAGGGGGGATGGGGGGTGTGAGGGGGGGATGGGGGGTGTGAGGGGGGATGGGGGGTGTGAGGGGGGGATGGGGGTGTGTGAGGGGGGGTGTGAGGGTGGGGATGGGGGGCTGTGAGGGGGTGTGGGGATGGGGGGGTGTGAGGGGGGATGGGGGG